>NC_079504.1:77856377-78042976 GCF_030052815.1 Hevea brasiliensis
GTCCTCAAGAATAACCGAATGTTCGAGAACCCCGCTTGCCCAAGTCTTGGGGTCTTCCATCTTCCTTTGGGAGGATCGGGACAAAGCTATCCTCGAATAGCCTTGATGATATCTTGACTCAATCCATGAGCTCGAACGTGGAGTGCCAGTGAATCGGACCATGGTTTGGGAAAAGGTTCAATGTCCGTAAGGAGATCGGGAAGAAAAATCAGAAGTGGCTTCCTCCGATCCCAACTCTCATCCGCTCAAGATTATATATCTCAAGTTGAGGGGCGGGCGAAGTTTTATGAGGACAGGGTGGCCGAACTGAATCTTGTTCTGGCTGAAAGGAATCGGGTTCTCGGAGAAGTCCAGGCGCTACAAGCCAACGAAGCTGCTCAGGTCGCTCAACTCATCGAGGAACTCAAGGAGAAAGACGGGGAGCTTAAGGAGAAAGATGAAAAGATGGTGACGGGAATAGCCGGAGCCTATGTGAATGCTCATAAGGATCTCTTGGCCGAACTCCAGAAGCGTTACCCAGAAGAAGACTTCTCTTGGATGGCCGACCTGGCTCCTGGGGGTGATGATGAGGACAGTGAGGAGGAAGCCGAGGGTGAGAGAGAGAGTGAGCAAAATGTAAATCAGGCTGGGGGTGACCCTCCAGCTGAATAGTTTGTACAAAAAATGAAATGAAATGGGATGTCTCTTTTATTCAATGAATGGATGTGATTGGAAAATCTCTGAATTGCCTAAGTATTTGATTGTATGAGCATAGCGAAACAAGAACTAAATGCAATTATTAATCTAAGTATAAGAGATCGGAAAGCACAATAAGCATGAGATCGGTGAGGAAGAAATGCTGAATGGGACTTGATTAAAACTGAAAATTTAACTCGAACACTTAATATCGGAATCCTCATTAAACCGAACCAAAACCTTAGCTCTTAATCTTTTGAAAAGGAGATCGGCAATAAAACTGGTAAGAAAAGATCTAGTGCCAGTTCATTTCGTTTAGTAGGAATATACTTGACGGGTCCTGAGTTTCGACAATGGGTTTGAGAGATCGGTGAGCGATAGACTGGTAAAGCTTTGACTGATGCGAGAACTTAACAATTTGATTTGATTCTTTGCGGGGAGAGATCGGAATAGTGACCTATCAAAGAGGATCGGAAATGTGATTAGGCGTCCAAAGGAGACTTAGTACCGGGGATCGGTTTCAAAGTTTTATTGATTTTGGGGATCGGCCAAAATATGGTGTCGACAGCTGCCCCTCTTTACATAATTTCTATCAAAGGAAAATTTCCGTGTAGGAATTATGTAAAGATTTAGACTCATATTTTGGACGATTAGGTGTACCTAAGTTAATGACCTAGAATTTGGCAACGGAAGTTAGAATACTAGAAAATTAAAACCAACTTGGATCAAGGAACCAGAGGTTGATAACAGGAAAATTTAAAATCAACTTAGATCAAGGAACCAGAGGTTGATAGCAGAAATGTAAATTGCTGGAATTTAAAATCAACTTAGATCAAGGAACCAGAGGTTGATAGCAGAAATGTAAATTGCTGGAATTTAAAATCAACTTAGATCAAGGAACCAGAGGTTGATGACAGGAAATGTAAATTGCATGAAATTAAAATCAACTTAGATCAAGGAACCAGAGGTTGATGACAGAAATGTAAATTGCTGGAATTAAAAATCAACTTAGATCAAGGAACCAGAGGTTGATGACAGGAAATGTAAATTGCTGGAATTTAAAATCAACTTAGATCAAGGAACCAGAGGTTGATAGCAGAAAATGTAAATTGCATGAAATTAAAATCAACTTAGATCAAGGAACCAGAGGTTGATGACAGAAATGTAAATTGCTGGAATTAAAAATCAACTTAGATCAAGGAACCAGAGGTTGATGACAGGAAATGTAAATTGCTGGAATTTAAAATCAACTTAGATCAAGGAACCAGAGGTTGATAGCAGAAATGTAAATTGCTGGAATTTAAAATCAACTTAGATCAAGGAACCAGAGGTTGATAGCAGAAATGTAAATTGCTGGAATTTAAAATCAACTTAGATCAAGGAACCAGAGGTTGATAGCAGAAATGTAAATTGCATGAAATTAAAATCAACTTAGATCAAGGAACCAGAGGTTGATGACAGAAATGTAAATTGCTGGAATTAAAAATCAACTTAGATCAAGGAACCAGAGGTTGATGACAGGAAATGTAAATTGCTGGAATTTAAAATCAACTTAGATCAAGGAACCAGAGGTTGATAGCAGAAATGTAAATTGCTGGAATTTAAAATCAACTTAGATCAAGGAACCAGAGGTTGATGACAGGAAATGTAAATTGCATGAAATTAAAATCAACTTAGATCAAGGAACCAGAGGTTGATAGCAGAAATGTAAATTGCTGGAATTTAAAATCAACTTACATAGCAAGTCTAACCCTACACATGAAGTTCTTTCCCTGATGAAGTGTACTTAACAAGATACCAAAGGCCGATGATTAATGGAGGAGGAGTTGCAAGACTTGACCCATGATCCCATTCCTTCGGATGCCCCTTTTCTGTTCTCGACTTTCTCCTTATTTTACGAAAAGCGCCCTTGCAGGTTTTTACTTTCTTTTCGTCCATTCGACCAGAAGCGCCCTTTCGGGTTTTCACTCCTAGTTTTTTTTTTTTTTTTTTTTTGGCCATTCCCTGCAAATCTCATAATAAAGTACGTGAGGTTATCAATTTTCGAATTCAAATCTTGTGGCAAAAATTTTAACTAATCAATAACGCATTAAACAAAGAGAAAGGATAGTATTTGAAAAGTGAGTAAACAGGAAAACAAAAGCAGAAGGAATAAAGTATAATTTTATTATGGCTTTAGGAAAAATAGGGATATACTTTCAAAGGAAAAGGAAGGGTACAAGGATAGATCTCACATATTCCTTATAGTTGGTTTTGAAATCTTTTAACTGCCATTATTTCAAGTTCTCTGAAGCCTCATGCCGCGACAGTTTCCTCTCCATCCTTGGTTTCATATCCCCTTCCTTATTTCTCCATTTTGGTTCTTGGGGCGCCCTTTCGGGTTTTCACCCCAAGTTTTTTTTTTTTTTTTTTGGGACGCCCTTTCGGGTTTTCATCCTTCACTCATTTTATGCATAGTACCTCTTGACAGTGTCGGCATTCACAGGTCTCGGGAATTCGTCACCGTCCATGTGGGTCAAGATCAAGGCTCCTCCAGAAAATGCCTTTTTAACCACATAGGGTCCCTCATAGGTTGGTGACCATTTGCCCCGGGGATCGTTTTGGTTCGGCAGCACTTTCTTCAGTACTAGGTCCCCGGGTTGGAATTCGCATAGGCGGACACCTTTATCAAATGCCCTAGCCATTCTCCTCTGGTATAATTGCCCATAACATGCTGCTGTTAATCTTTTCTAGTCCAGCAAGTTTAACTGATCCAACCTTGACTAGATCCATTCTGATTCATCAATTCCTGATTCCTTCAGAATCCTTAAGGAAGGAATTTCGACCTCAATAGGTAATACTGCTTCCATCCCGTAGACCAATGAGTATGGAGTTGCCCCGGTTGAGGTCCTCACGGAAGTCCGGTATGCGTGAAGAGCGTAGGGGAGCATATCATGCCAATCCCTATATGTGACCGTCATTTTCCGAATTATCCTCTTGAGGTTTTTGTTTGCGGCTTCCACCGCTCCATTCATCTGGGGACGGTATGGGGAGGAATTGAGATGTCGGATTCTGTATTGATCACACAGTTTCTGAACCTTCGGACCATTCAAGTTCTTGGCATTATCAGTGACAATTTCATTCGGGAGGCCATGCCGGCAGATGATGTTGCTTTTGAAGAATTTAAGAAACGTGTTTTGCGTGATGTGAGCATACGACGTTGCTTCGACCCATTTGGAGAAATAGTCGATGGCCACTAGGATAAATCTATGTCCATTGGATGCCTTGGGATTGATGGGACCAATCACATCGATGCCCCACATTGCGAAAGGCCATGGTGAGACGAGGTTGAACAGCTTATGAGGTGGGACGTTTATCGGATCGGCATAGATCTGACACTTATGGCACTTCCGGAAATACTCGATGCTATCCTTCTCCATTGTGGTCCAAAAATACCCACGTCGCATGATTTGCTTGGCCATCATGTGCCCATTGGCATGGGTTGCACAATTTCCCTCATGAGTCTCAAAAAGGATTCTCTTTGCCTCTTTTGCATCTACACATTTCAATAATTCGCCGTTGGAGCTCCTCTTGTATAGGGTTTCTCCACTGGGGAAGTATCCCAATGCTAATCTCCGAATCATCTTCTTTTCATTTTTGCTTGCCCCTGAGGGGAATTCTCTGGTTCTACAGTAGACCAGGATGTCATGATACCAAGGCTTTCCATCGAGCTCTTCTTCAACCATGAAGCAGTAAGCTGGCTCATCCCTTGCTTTAATCCTCAATGCTTGAGTCATCTGCCCTTCTTCGATTTGAGCCATAACAGCTAGAGTAGCTAAGGCATCAGCAAATTGATTCTTGTCTCTGCTAAGATGGGTGAAAGAGATTTCTTCGAATTCCTTGATTAGCTCCAGTAGGTACTTCTGATATGGGATCAGCTTAAGGTATTTGGTTTGCCATTCTCCCTTGACTTGATAAATTATCAGAGCTGAGTCTCCGTACACCTCCAACTTTCTGATCTTCATCTCGATAGCAGCTTGTAGACCCATTACACAAGCTTCATATTCTGCGACATTGTTAGTACAGTCAAATCTCAACTTGACAGCTATCGGGAAGTGTTTTCCGTCCGGGGATACTAGTACAGCTCCGATTCCATTCCCGGATAAATTGACTGCTCCATCAAAATACATTTCCCATACATCGATTGGCCCCTTTTCTTCGCAGTCTACTTCATTAATATGTTCATCAGGGAACTCAAAATCCAGAGCTTCATAATCCTGGATAGGGTTTTCCGCTAGGAGGTCAGCAATCACGCTACCTTTCACCGCTTTTCGGGTCATGTAGACTATATCATATTGGGAGAGTATAACCTGCCACTTGGCTATCCTTCCTGGCACGAATGGGCTCCCGAATACATATCTGATAGGATCCATCCTGGAGATGAGCCATGTCTTGTGGTTCAACATGTAGTGCTTGAGGCGATTTGCTGTCCAGGCTAACGCGCAGCAAGTCTTTTCTAAGAAAGAGTACCTTGACTCACAATCATTGAACTTCTTGCTCAGGTAATAAATGGCCCTCTCTTTTCAGCCAGTATCATCATGTTGTCCCAAAAAACATCCCATCGAAGTTCACTGGATCGCCATGTACAGATCAAAGGCCCGCCCGCCAGGTGGGACCAATCGTGGATTTGATGACATCGCTTGATTGTCTCGAAAGCCGCTTGACAAACTGAATCCCATTGGGTAGGGTTGTTCTTCCGGAGTAGTCTGAAAATAGGCTCAGCTTTGGCAGTGAGATTAGAAATAAATCTCGAAATGTAGTTCAACTTTCCCAGAAAACTGCGCACCTCCCTTTCTGTCTTTGGGGATGGCATTTCTTGAATAGCTCGAACTTTGTCTGGATCTACTTCTATCCCTTTCTCGCTTACTATGAATCCCAACAACTTTCCCGATCTAGCTCCGAATATGCATTTGGCAGGGTTCAGTTTCAACTGGTATTTCCTGAGTCTTTCGAATACCCTTCTCATCACCTGAACGTGGCTCTCTTCTCCCCTGGATTTAATGATCATATCATCTACGTACACCTCCACTTCTTTATGCATCATATCGTGGAATAATGTGACCATTGCGCGCTGGTAAGTAGCCCCGGCATTCTTCAACCCGAAGGGCATGACCCGATAGCAAAATACTCCCCATTGAGTGATGAAAGCAGTTTTATCCTTGTCTTCCTCGTCCATTGGGATCTGATTGTATCCTGATGCCCCATCAATACACGAACACCTTCCCAATCCCGCAGCATTGTCAACTAACACATCAATGTGGGGGAGAGGGAAATCGTCTTTCAAGCTAGCTTTATTAAGATCCCTGTAGTTAACGCACACCCTGACTCTCCCATCCTTCTTCATTACCGGGACGACGTTAGCCACCCATTGGGGATATTTGACTACTTCCAAGAACCCGGCGTCATACTGTTTCTTGACTTCATCCCGAACCTTGAGCAGTGTGTCAGGATTCATTCTCCTTAGTTTCTGCTTCACCGGAATCGTTCCTGGAATTAAGGGAATTTTGTGCGTTACTATCTGAGGGTCCAAACCTACCATATCATCATAGCTCCAGGAAAATACATCGAGGAATTCTTTAAGCAGACTGATCATATCTCCCAATTCTTCACTCTCCACTACCTTAAGTTCCCTTTTTACTTCTTCCGTGCCCAAGTTTATTGTGTGCGTCTCGTCTCCACAAGGCACGAGGGAGGGCTCATCCTTTTCACTGCCTTCTTGTGCAAGGTCTTCCTCAGAATCACTTGAAGTAATGGCAGTTATGGGGATTTCAAAATTAACCAGAGGGATTTCTGAGTCTATTGGATTATTAGGTGTTAATTGATGAATGGTCCTGAATAAATAAAGAATAGAACGTGTTATAAGGATGGAATTAAAAAGGAGAGAAAGAGAGTATTGGATTTAAAATGCGCTATCAATTCATTAATATTAATGCCATAAGAAAAGGTCCATTTACAGTATTACACTTGTCACCATGGACAAAATGATCAAGTGTTGATAACCAAAGGTACTTTACTCGAGATTGAGTACAGGGATATCCTCTGTTGTCCAGTTGTCTAGCTCCTGCCCCTCAGCCATTGGCGATACTAGGGCCTCATACAAGGAGTCCAGTTGGATGACATCTATGGATGGCTCATCGGGTGATTCTTCTGTATTTGCCGGATGTTGAATGACCGGTTTAGTGAAGATCTCCGTAATTCTCGGGACTATTTTCATCTTTCCCATCTCCTGGCCAAACCTCTGATCCCGAAGTATTTTCCTCATCCAGAACCGCCCATCCACGAGGGCATCCTCCTCATATCCCAAACCACAACGGCCTATCTTTTGAATAGCCGGTATGGGTTCCACGATTCCTTGCAGTGTGGTGCCCAAGCCTTTCCCCTCTTGATACCCGTTTCTCGACATCACTTTGGCCACCATAGCCATAGCCCCCTCCTTCCCGGTATCTTGCAGTTCAAGGGCCTGGAAAGAACTCTCCAACGATTCCTCGGCCGCTTCCACATAAGGAAGTGATTGCGGCTTGGTGACCAGTATGGCTTCTTCGCCCCTTACAGTGATGATTTTGCCGTCCTTAATGTATTTGATCTTCTGGTGCAAAGTCGAAGGAACAACATTCGCAGAATGGATCCACGGCCTTCCCAACAGCATAGTGTAAGCCGGCTCAATGTTCATCACCTGGAACGTGACGTTGAAAGTACATGCACCGACTTGGATTGGCAAGTCAATGTCTCCCAGCACCTCTCTCCTGGTACCGTCAAAGGCTCTTACCACCATAGCACTCTGACGTATATATGATTGGTCAACCGGCAGCCTGGCTAAGGTAGCGCTAGGCAGTACATTGAGGGCTGATCCGTTATCGATGAGGACCTTGGCCACTATACAACCCTTACACTTCACAGTTACATGTAGAGCTTTATTGTGCCCTAAGCCTGCGGGGTCTACCTCCTCTTTAGAAAAGGCTACAAAGCTGGATGCCTGGATTTGTTCTACTATCTTCTCAAACTGCCCTGGAGTAATGTCGGGGTTTACGAAGGCTTGATCTAGGATTCTTTGTAAGGCTTGTCGGTGGACTTCCGAGCTCAGGATTAGTGATAATAGTGAAATCCGGGCGGGTGTTTTTCTCAACTGCTCCACCACATCATACTCGCTTTGTTTCATTATTTGGAGCAGCAGTTCTTCCTCTTCCTTGTGCTCAACAGGCTCTACTTCCCCTGCTTTCTCAACCTCCTCTTCTGTATTTCTTGATGACTCTCCCATTTTTACTTTCCCTTTCCTCCTCTCTCTTTCTTCATTCCCGTAACACCTCCCACTTCGAGTTATAAACTCGACTTCTTGCTCAGGTGGAGAGGGCTTTGTTGTGATAACGGGCTGAGAACTGATCTGGGGAGTAATGTCATGGTGTCCAAAGATAAGTCATCCTGAAGTGCTCATGAGGAGCGAAACATGGTTTTGGTGGTGCCAGAGGTGAGACAAGACTAGGAGCCGATGTACTGCTCGACGCTCCCTGAGTGAAAACTTGGAAATTATAATTCCATTGGACAGCGTGAGTATTGGTGACGGGGAGCTGAGGCGGAGTTCGGATAACCGTTACTGGCGGTGAGGCTACCGGGGGTGAGAAGGTGATTCTGGGTTTGGAGGTAGAAGCCGTTTGGCTGAATCTGGTAGTGTTCACTTCCTCTTCTGTCTTCGACCTTGTTTGATATCTCAGAACTTTAAGGGATAGCAAGTTCTGGACCTCCCGTTTGAACCCCTCACAATCTCGCAGCTCCTGGTCAGCTGCCCCTCCATGGTAAGGACACCCCGTACTCTCTTCGAATCCCGCTACCTGAGGGCAAAGGTAGCCTTCCCTCATTGCTACAGCAAAAATCTCCTTAAAGTAGGGAACCAGCTTGTCCACTTCCGGTGTTGATCTTTCTTCCTCAGACTCAATCATATTTACACCACTGCCCACATTGTGGTTAGGCAGTGGGTTTGAGGTAACATTGGGGAGGGATCCATTTCCCTCGATCTTCAACCACCCATTTCGGATTAAAGCGTGCACTCTCCCTCTGAGTGCCCCGCAGTTATCAGTTGAATGCCCTTGTGCCCCTCCATGGTACTCACAACGGGCAGTGGCATCATACCACCTGGGATATGGCGGCTGGATCGGGTCTAAGGGAACTGGTACAATTTGATTTATACCGACAAGGTATCGGTATATTTCACTGAGAGGGAGGGGAAGAGGTGGATCAGGGTTCCTTGGAGGTCTTGGGTTGCTTTGTGGTGGTCTTGGTTGAACGGGAGGAGGAGGTGGTCTTGGTTGGAAATTTGTAGGTGGGGGATATTGTGGGCGTGGTTGCGGATAATTAGGAAACGGAGGTGGAATGTTTGCGATGGTTTGGCCAGGAGAGGAAGGATACGGCCGGTAGTTGTTTTGGGGGAATGGGGAATAATTGTTTTGACGGGTGACAGAATGTACCTCACCCTCCTTTTTCTTGCCAAAGCTGGCAGTCTTCTTGGCAGGGTTCTCAGCCAACTCCTGCAACCGTCCCATTCTTAGATTGGCCTCTATTCTTTCACCGGCCTGTATGATGTCAGAGAAGCTGTTAGAAGTGTTCCCTATCATCAAGTTGAAGTAGGGAGCCTTCAAAGTCTCAATAAATAGAGAGCACAGCTCATTGTCAGTCACCGGAGGGTGTACTTCTACCGCCTTTTCTCTCCATCTTTGGGCATACTCCTTAAAGCTTTCCCGTCTTTTCGCACTGCATTCTCAAGATCCTCCTTGTGGGGGCCATATCGCAGTTAAATTTGTACTGCTTCAAAAAGGCCTCGGCTAAATCCTTCCAGGAGCGTAGTCTGCTCCTATCTAACTGAACGCACCACCTCAGGGCTGCTCCAGAGAGGCTCTCGTGGAAGAAGTGGATTAACAATCTGTCATCATCTGTCATAGAGGACATCTTGGCAATATAGGTGGCCAAATGAATTCGAGGGTCCGAATTCCCAGTATACTTGTCAAAATCGGGGACCTTGAATTTAGGAGGTACCACTACATCGGGAACCAATCTAAGTGATGCCACATCCACAGAGCCATACATATTCAGCCCTTCAATTGCTCTCAATCTTTCCTCTAGAGCAGACAGTTTCTCGCTTTCTCTTGACTTATTTTCCCCTCCCACTGCCTGGGATATTCCCCCAGTTGGGAGATGAGGGGTGAAGTGAATTGGAGGGATTGAATTTGAAGGGTAAGGGTCGGTGTTTGGAATGGTTGGGTAATGAGAGTAAGGTAGGTCATTATTTGTGGTAACCGGATTGACAGTGATTGTCGGGTCCGGGATGGGAGACTGAAAGGTAAAAGAAGTTGAAGCTTGATGAGGATCATTTGTCGTAGGAGGCGGAGGAGGTAATGGTGGGCTAGGCTCTGAAGTAGGTTTATTCTGAGACATTTCCTTCATTAGTCTCATGATTTCGAAGTCGATCTTTCAACTCGGAGACCTGCCCCTGTAGGTTCTGTACTTGTTCCTGATTTTCCATTATCTTCCTTGTTCGAGATCTTGTTAAGTACACTCGCTTAGGTTGAACCGTGTGCTTGGTCAGACTTGCGTTGTTTGAAGCAATATTGATTTCCTGTGAGGGGTAAAAAAAAAAGAAAATTTTAAATGAACTTTGAATTTTGCAAAGAAACTAAAAGTCCTGGTCTGGACGAAGGATACAGTGGCATTTGAGAGCCAGGTTGAAATCTGTAAAAGGACAATCGCATCAACTTTATCATGGCATCGTCCGATAGTCTGACTGTGAATGACGGGATTGAATGCGCATTTATGATACCTGTCCATATAGCGCATTCAATTTTTCACATAACCCTAGCGAGGGAGTTCCTACGGGAGTCATATTATTCATTCACAAATTTACTAAACAATGGTCCAAAAATCATTTCATTAACTGAATAATTTGTACACCATATTCTTTACATCGGCCTAGGCTCAGGAGGTTCTTTATAATGAGATGACATTTTCTCGAGATACTCATATAACCTTTCTTCTTGCTTGGCAGATCGAATGCTTTCGTGAGCGCACTCGGATCGTGTAATAGTTCTTGTTTTCCCTGTGCTATCGTTTTTTCCAGCTGGTCAACGTTCTCTTTCAGTCCTTGATAGAGAGCAGCTTGTTTTTCTTTCTCTTTCCTTTCTTTAGCACACTCTTTCAAGATATCGTTGATGAGTAGTGCTTGTTCTTTTAATTCAAGCTTCTTCTTTTTGTTTTCTTGCTTATACTCTTCAATGAGTATTTCTTGGTATTTCATCTTTTCCTGAAGCTTACTATTCTGCACTTTTGTTTCTTTGGCCTCAGCTTGAAGAGAGTCTTTTTCCTTTTCCCACTGCACCTCTTGCTTTTCGAGCTCCATCCTTTCGACTCTTGCCTCTTCCTTGAGTCTTCTCACCCTTCTCTTAAGTTTCTGCTGTTGGTCCTCCAATTGTTTCATTCGTTCTTGCAACTGTGAGTTCTCGGTATTTGCCTTTTGTAGCAAGTCAACCAGGCGATTATCAGCCTCCTCTAATAGGGCGTTTTGGCGAGGGTTGCTGTCCTTGAATTCTACAGTAGAGTGTTCTCGGTCCCTGTCAGCTCTCCATTTAAGATAATCGCCCGAGGCACTTGGGCCTTTGAGTGATCTCTCCATCAGAGTGATGTTTTCCCAAGACTTACGAGCCATTTTCAACCCTTCTTCTTCCTTGAGCTCATGGTAGAAGCGACCTTGGTGGTATTCTTTGATGTTGATCACGGACTGTGTTGAGCCAAACTGCCTCATTACCAATGCCGGAGTGTAACTTGTATACCCGGTTATTCCAATTAGGGACACCGCCTGATTACCCCCTGTACCGATCAGAACGGGTTGGTCTGACGTCCACAGCTTCCTCCAACAGTAATTATGGCCATTGAAACTCAAAATCCGTTCCCACCACTGCTGTTCATTCTTCAGACTGATTACTAACCTGGTCATTCTCTCGATGGGAGGCTGATCAAGGTACCAAGTCAATCCTTTTGTCTCCACGGGACACATGTGACTGATAATCCAGAGGTATAACAATTGAGAACAACACTTAATGGACCCTTTGCCCTGTCTTCTGCAGTGTGTAAGGGTCAACAGGGTCTCTGCAAGAATTGCTGGCATCGGATTGATCCCCTGCCTTTCTACTGTCCAAAATACCTCCACCGCGCTGCAAGTGATGATTCCCAATGGCCCCGGGAACAGAAGCAGACCATAGATTCCCAAGGCGAGTGCTACTGAAGCTTGATCCCACTGTTTCTCTTGGAGGTAATGATCTAACCGCTTCTCGAGGTACGTCCAATACCATCCATGCGTGTTCCCTTTGACTATTTCTTTTGACTTCGCCTCCTCCGAAGGGATACCCAACAAATGTGTTAATCGTTTCCAGGTCTGCCTATGCTCAAGGTGTAGATATATCCGGTTCTGCAATGAGTACGGAATCCCTAGTAATGCCTGATATTCTTCCATAGTGGGAACCGTATCAATGTCATTGAAAGAGAATACTCCGTACTTAGGATTCCAAACCGACAACATGGCTTTTAATGCCGGGATTTGGACCTTGACTCGCATTAAGGTTGCAATCCTTCCGTACTTCTCTTCAAATCATACCTTGACCTGATCGGGAAGCGACCTCCATCTATTAGACAGACCCTCGAGGTTGTTCATTCTGACCTCTATCTTATCCAGATCTAGTGAAGGTATTGAGCTAGCGTGTGCCTCGGAAACATCATTTTGCGAGGGTACCGACCTATGAGCTGATTTGGACCAAAGTTCAGCATGCTGAGCCTCTTCTGCCGACTGACTCGAGGATGCCATGATAAAAATGATGCCTATCCTTTTACAGACTCTTGGTTTGGTAACGCCTGCGGGAAAATTCGTTAGTAAGACAAATTAGGGTAATTTTGAATCATACTGTTGACAGGGTGACACATACACATTTATCAAAGTAGGAAAATGTGTAGGTGTTCCAGTAGGATTCAAGATTACCCTAAAAAAAAAATGAACAAAAGGAAATTAAAGCAGAATAGGGTAAGAGTAAGTATGCCCCTTTTGTCCTATAGTAGGGAGACTCCTAATACCGGGTGAGCGCTACCTATCTGGATAGTTCTATCTTATAAGGTAGTTTACTACGGCTTTCAGCTATTGTGATAGTTTAGCTCCGGATCTAATTTTCTAAAAGCCACGTGTTCCCAAATTGCCCCTATCAGAACAAAGAGAGCCCCATTCTACCCCCATGATATTGTCGGGAAAATTCCACGGGTATCACGGTAAATAGAACGAGTTTCAATTTGAGCAAAAGCCTTCACGGATACTAACGGGGTAAAACCCACGGGTACCGCTACATGACCCCCTCCTACTTTCCTAAAAGGGTAAGAAAGCCCGGGTTAGGACCATAGTGTGTGAGGACATTGTGTGAGTGTTCAGTGTGTGAAGGGACATCTTTACCTCTTCCCAATTCAGGGGGATTTTATTTTTCCATTTTTCCCTTTTTCCCTTTTTTTGAAACGAAGAGCACTGTAGGAAATAGAACAGGCAAAACGAACAAAATAGTTAGCAGCAATAATAATTAATGTATAAAACATCGCCGAATGGGCCCATCTAACTATAATCTGATCTAACAAAATTAAATCTACTTTTGGACCACTAGACCGGGGTTAAAATACCGTCCCCAGCGGAGTCGCCAAGCTGTCATAAGGGATTTTGCGGTCGCCTGGACGATCACTCACCGAAGTGGGAAAAGTGAGGAGTCGCCACCTTAGTTTTGAGGGAAACTAAAGTAAACCATTTGGGAAGATAAATTAAAAATGAAACCACTTCAAAACAGAGATTCTAGGTTCGGGGTCCGTAAACGGGTGGGGAAGGTGTTAGGCACCCCACCTCGTCCCTTAATAAGGGTAAGTAGATTTAATTTTGCGTTCTTTATAAATTAGTTAGGAGGGCTTGAATGGGAATGTTAATCCTTCTGGCTAAAGGAACATTTGATTTCTCACTGAATTTGGATCACCCAGATACACAAGTAAATGAGACAACCTTAGTGAGTTGGTGTCGCGAATCATCTTGGTTTTGGGATTATTTTACGTACAGGTTAAGGTTTGATGTGAGAATCGGATAAGAACTCTCCTCCGATCTCTTTTAACTTATTTATTAAAATTTTGGAGGGAGATCGAATAAGAACCCTCCTCCGATCTCCTCTAGACGTTTATTAAAATTTTGGTTGAGACCGGGTAAGAACTCTCCTCCGCTCTCTTTTTAATGTTTATTAAAATTTTCGAGTTGAGACCGGATAAGAACTCTCCTCCGATCTCTTTTTAATGGTCATTTATTAAAACTTTGAGTGGAGACCGGATAAGAACCCTCCTCCGATCTCTATTTAATAGTTATTTATTAAAGCTTTGAGTGGAGACCGGATAAGAACCCTCCTCCGATCTCTATTTAATAGTTATTAAAATTTTGAGTTGAGTCCGGATAAGAACTCTCCTCCGATCTCTTTTAGATTAACAAGAGCCTGAAAGGGACTTTTCCGATCTCCCGGATTTTAATTTCAGCTACATGACATAAGAGCCTAAAGCTAAAGATTCTGGCATTCAAAGATGTTGGGGATAAGGCTTCTCGATACCTTTTGGCTAGATGGGGAAAACTAGACTTGATTTACCGACCTTCCATGTATTCATTTTACCAATATCTATTAATGACCGATCTATTCTGCTTTGTTTATTTTGGTTTTATTCCACTTTATGACATCTTTGTCGAATTGTTGTTTACGTCAACCTAATAGTTTGGCTATCTTCCTGACGCGTTATTCAGGTTCTCTCTTTTAAAAGAGATCCTTAAGTTGCAGTTACCTACGTCTTACCGGACCATTTACACGCTACTAGGAGCTAGAGAACTTGCATTCAGAAATGACGAAGATTAATAAAATGACGGACTAATCACTAAAGAGATAACTCGAGAGTAACATTCTTTCGGGTCCTTTTGCACAAAATGAACTTGGAGAAAATCACATACGTAAGAAGAACAAAGAAAGTGCGAAAAATAAACGTAAACACTTAGTAAAACAGCAATATGAGCTCTTACCTGTGAGGAGCCAAATCTACTGAAATAGCTACGGGGTGGCAAATAGAGATAAGACAGTGGACTGATTAGCCTGAGAGCTGATGTTCGTCGGGAAGTGAAGGGAGCTTAGCTAAAATATAATCAAATTAAGATAAAAGCCGAGTGGAATGAAGTTTAGCTTAGACAGTGGGAATGAAAACAGAGATGATAAAGGGTTGAAAGTGAGGGTGTGACCAGATAATGAACAAACTGGAAATGTAGAGTTCCAGTATTCAGAATCCTTTTCAAGAAACACTTCAGAAAACTAGTTTCAAAATTTTTTCCAATCAACACTTCAAAGTAGCGGAATAACAAACTGAATGAAGTTTTCAGAGTTCTTCCGCTATAATAACAGCCTTTCCTTTCTGTCCGTCCGTCCCCCCTCTTGAACAGTTTTTTCATGCAGGTATTTATAGGAATCGGGCGCTCCCTGTGAAGGGTCAGGATTTATTTTGAGGGAGATGGAGGGTCAAGATTTCGAAGGACATGATCGAATGTCCAGGAATTAAAGAGAATCAAAATGAATGGCTGAGATCCCTCTTCAGAACGTTTGTTCTTTTCTTCTTTCAATCTGACGGTCCCAGATCTTCTTGTCCGGAACGATCCAAGGGCTAAGAGCGAAAGACGCTGGTATTGTCGTCTTCTCTCTTGATCCAAGGGTTCTGGGTTTGTCCTTACAAGGGGGATCAACGGTGGAGATTGGGATGTACAGGACTGTCATGACATACCACAGTACTGTACATCGGCCATTGCGGGCGATTCTTAGGCGTGCGGTGGAGATCTCGTCTGCAACGCTTTAACTACCTCGGCTCTGATTCTGACGACGGTTATTTGGGATTTGTCTTATTCTTTTTGCCTTCCGATCCCTCCTCTTTCTGATCTCTTTTACATGTTCTTTCCAATCTTTCATGCTGGTATCCCATCTTCCGATCTATTATTCCGATCTTTCCCATCCTTAGGTCCGGTCTGGTCAAAGCATTAATTGCCCCTCGATTCCCGAAGCGTTCGCTTCGTTTTCTGTCAGCAATAAATGCTCATTTTCCCCTATATATACCCCTGTTGACAGAGACATTTCCTTCATTTGATTTTCCTCTCTTCCTTTTCTTACTTTCCCTGTTCTAGCTGCTCCGGTGGAAGTTCCGGCCATGATTGTGGTTTTTGATCCCTTTCCGATGAGCTTCTTTAACCACCGGCTGAAAATTTACGATCCCGGTGATCGCATAACTAGCCAGCGATGGTGAGAGAACTGGATTTGACCGATCTATATTGCGGACCTCGGTTGTACCGATCTCGAGTCACTCAACTGAGTTCATTCGGCTTCTCATCACATTGAGTGTTCCGACAGCGGTTTCCTCCCACATTGGGTGCTCCGACAGCGGATGAAGCATCCGGTCGGCAGTATCCTTGGGATCAGTTATAAACTGATCCTTAGATCAGCCTTTTGATATAATCAGATCTCCAATGTATTCCGATCCTTAGAGATCGCCCAAATGATGTAGTTAGAACTTTATTGTAATCCGATCCCTAGAGATCACCCTAATGATGTAATCCGATCTTTTGGAAATAAAAATCTTGTTTCTCCAATTATTGTCTTATTGATTATTTTCCGATCTCTGATAT
Source organism: Hevea brasiliensis (assembly GCF_030052815.1). Lineage (NCBI taxonomy): Eukaryota > Viridiplantae > Streptophyta > Magnoliopsida > Malpighiales > Euphorbiaceae > Hevea > Hevea brasiliensis. Next base: position 77,872,825 of record NC_079504.1, read on the forward strand.
ATTTGTCCGATCTGGTTCCTAACAAAATGACTCTTAACTGATCCTTTATTCAAAATATTCAACTTATTATGCCGATCTCCAATTAACCGATCTCGGAATGTTCGAGAGACGTGTCAGAACAGCTGGCGAATCCCGTTAACCGATGCACTGCATGGAACCTCGTGAGCATTAAATGCTCGGACTAGTATAAATAGGGATGGGGGGTTAGCCATTTGCTCTCTCATTCCATTTTCAGTCTCTTGCTCACAACTTCGAAGTTCTCTCATTTTTCCCAAGTTCTTTCGACGCCGATCAGACTCCGGTAAGGGTTTTGATCTTCTTTTTAGTTTAAGTTCTTTATTTCCTTTGAAAATGAGCGGTGTCGAAGGTCAGAGAGCGGCGAGCCCTCCTTCCATTCAGTTCTCATGGTCGTCCGATGAAGAGGAGGTAGTCGGGCCAAGCACGCAACCTGAACCTCCTAGGGTCTCCGTTCCAGCTCGGGGGCGGATCATACCATCAAGGCGTGCACCTGTTTCAGGGAGGGAGACTCTCCCTATAGACGAGCTACCGTCGGTTCTTCGAGAATCCGATCTGCAATCGTTTAGCCAAGAATACAACATTCAGCCTTATTCGTACGAGCTAATCAAGTGCCACGGCGATCTTCGTGTCGATCACTCCTTTGAAGAGAATGACATGGTTATGGTGTACGAGGAACAGTTAAAGGCTGGTCTTCGGTTCCCTCTAGATGACTTCTATAAGGAGGTCCTAAAACTTCACCGAGCGTGCATTGCTCAAATTCACCCTAACTCGTGGCGGATCTTGGTAGCCTTCCGAGGTCTATGCCGATCTAAGGGAATCAGACCTACGGCTAAGGTGTTCGCTGAGCTGCACAGACTAACTCGCCGAAAGGATGACGAACACTGGTTCTTTCAGGCGAAGCCTCATTGCGGGCTCTTTTCCGATCTGCCCTCATCCCTTAAGAATTGGAAGAATCGTTTCTTCATTCTGAGGTGCAAAGATCCGAGCTACTTTGAGGACTTCCCCCGTAGATGGTGATACCAGGGGCCTTTGCTTCCGAAGCATATTACCCTGAACCAGGAGGAAAGCTTAATAGTGATGGATCTGAAGAGTCTGGCCGCCACTCAAAAGTATTCTTGTTTGGATGCGGTGACTGCCGAGTTGCACCATTGGACTATTCAACTGCTCACTGGCCAAGACTGCGAACTTCCGCTCTCTGACCTCGGTATTGGTATTTTCTATATCTCAGCTCTCAGGACCTTAGCGATCTCACTGACCTTTTCTTTGTGCAGGCATGGCGGGTGGCGAGGGTTCTAGGAAGCGGAAGAAGGACAAAGAGATCTCCCGGAAAATAAAGGAGATGAAGCGTTCGGAAATGCTTGACGCTCAGTCATGAACACAGGGAAGTACAAGGGGACCGCCTCAACCTTCGGATCTGCCGACCGGCTGTCCGATCTCCTCCTAGATTGGAAGAGCAGCCTCCGGCTCTTCCAGTTGTTCCAAGCATGGAAAGGGGTCCTTCTCAATCTTCTGGGAGGACCTCTTCTCGTGGCGCTCAAAAGCTAATCGAGTCCCTGAAGAATAACCGAACTGTTCGGGAGAACCCCGGTTTTGCCCAAGTCTTGGGGTCTTCCATCTTCCTTTGGGAGGATCGGGACAGGCTATCCTCGAATAGCCTTGATGATATCTTGACTCAATCCATTAGCCTGAACGTGGAGTGCCTGGTGAATCAGACCATGGTTTGGGAAAAGGTTCGTGCAGGTAAGGAGATCGGGAAGAAAAATCAGGAAGTGGCTTCCCTCCGATCCCAACTCTCATCCGCTCAAGATTATATATCTCAAGTTGAGGGGCGGGCGAAGTTTTATGAGGACAGGGTGGCCGAACTGAATCTTGTTCTGGCTGAAAGGAATCGGGTTCTCGGAGAAGTCCAGGCGCTACAAGCCAACGAAGCTGCTCAGGTCGCTCAACTCATCGAGGAACTCAAGGAGAAAGACGGGGAGCTTAAGGAGAAAGATGAAGAGATGGTGACGGGAATAGCCGGAGCCTATGTGAATGCTCACAAGGATCTCTTGGCCGAACTCCAGAAGCGTTACCCAGAAGAAGACTTCTCTTGGATGGCCGACCTGGCTCCTGGGGGTGATGATGAGGACAGTGAGGAGGAAGCCGAGGGTGAGAGAGAGAGTGAGCAAAATGTAAATCAGGCTGGGGGTGACCCTCCAGCTGAATAGTTTGTACAAAAAATGAAATGAAATGGGATGTCTCTTTTATTCAATGAATGGATGTGATTGGAAAATCTCTGAATTGCCTAAGTATTTGATTGTATGAGCATAGCGAAACAAGAACTAAATGCAATTATTAATCTAAGTATAAGAGATCGGAAAGCACAATAAGTATGAGATCGGTGAGGAAGAAATGCTGAATGGGACTTGATTAAAACTGAAAATTTAACTCGAACACTTAATATCGGAATCCTCATTAAACCGAACCAAAACCTTAGCTCTTAATCTTTTGAAAAGGAGATCGGCAATAAAACTGGTAAGAAAAGATCTAGTGCCAGTTCATTTCGTTTAGTAGGAATATACTTGACGGGTCCTGAGTTTCGACAATGGGTTTGAGAGATCGGTGAGCGATAGACTCGTAAAGCTTTGACTGATGCGAGAACTTAACAATTTGATTTGATTCTTTGCGGGGAGAGATCGGAATAGTGACAGCCTATCAAAGAGGGATCGGAAATGTGATTAGCTGTCCGAAGGAGACTTAGTACCGGGGATCGGTTTCAAAGTTTTATTGATTTTGGGGATCGGCCAAAATATGGTGTCGACAATTATGTTGAAGTGTATGTGTAATATTGACATTGAGATATGTTGAATTTTCGTGGAAGTGAATGTTGAACTTAATGGTGAATTGTGTGCATTGAGCACTTGAATATTCTGCCCAAAATTGTTGCTAGAATTGTGTACAATATATATATATATATATGGAAGTGTTATTGATTGAATATTGAAGTAATGAGGAGGAGAAGGAATATCAAATTGGAAGTGTATGTGCTCTGTGCAGGTTGTGTATTGAAGGCAGTACCTAAATTAGGCCATAAGCACCAAACTATGAACCCAATTGGTATGAGGCCAATGAGGGGTGAAACTAGACACCAAATAGGCCAACTTTCATGGAGAAATATTGCCAAAATTCTGCCTAGAAACTGACCTTAAAAATGACCAAATCCGAATTAGCAACCTTGCAACCCAGATTTTTGACTATATGAACAGTAGTCCTTGGGATGACCATAACTCACTCAAAACAGGTCCAATTGACCTGAAATTTTTACCATAGTTAGTTTAGACATAGATCTACAATTCTTATGAAGACACCAAAGCCCAGAAATGGCTAGAACCAAGTCAAATGGCTTGCACAATTTCGGGTACAAAAACTGCCGAACCAAAAGTGACCTAAAAATTGACCAAATTTTGCACTAAAGGTGCAATCTGTCCAGCTTTAGTAAATTGACCATATCTTGGTCTATACATCTCAGAAGGACCTGAAATTTTTCACCGCGTGCAATAAGACATAGAGCTACAATTTTGCTTCTTTGACCAGAAGCTAAAAATGAAGAGAAATAGGACTTTAAGCTAGACCAATCTAGCACACAAAAATTAAAAATTTGACATCTTACATACAATGATGCTTGAAGCATTTTGGCAATGAATGCCAACTTGTAAAAATGGTAAATTGCACTATATTGGCAGCATATTGAGATATAAGTTGTGACATATTGATGCTAGAAACAACTTATCCATATTACCTAAAAAGGTCAACATATGCATTGACTTGTGAATTATATAATAGTTAGTAAACTCCAAAGATTGAAGAATTAAACAATTAATTTATAATATGCCCTAGTTTGCCTAGTTGACTAGTATGGATAGGTTGGCATGCCAATAGGATTCTGACAGCTGTTCTGTAAATGGCTTCATACCATACTGTGTTTTTACGGCTTATTATGCCGCACTGTGACTTTAATAGCCTACGGCTACACATATTGTGTATTTATTCATGGCTTATCGCCAGATTGACTATATGGCTTTTTAGCCACACTATTTGCACACCGGGAGACACTTTGTGACCGATGGTGTGATGGCCCGAGGTACTAGGTACCCAGTGCCAGTATATCCGTTTATCCAGTCTGGTCAGTATATAGGCTACACGGGCAGTAATTCAAGTACTATTAAATTCAAATACCTAAATCCAGTCTTTTGACATACAGCACCACCAAAAATTCATGAACTCTTTATTTACTTTATTTTAATGTATATTTCTTTATATTTGGCACCACTAAGCAAAATTGCTTAGTGCGTTGCTTTTGTAACGCGTAGGTATTGGAGACACGGCTGGGGAGCCCAGCAGACCTACGACCGGGTGAGACATCAGATCTGCACAGGAGTCCAGAGTCATCTGCACTGCATTGCATATATAGTAGGACTTAGGATATCTTGTATTTTGTACTTTTGTTGTATCTTTGAAATTCGGCCTTATATTTTGTAATATTATGAAAGCTTTAAAGTTTTTAATATCTTGTACATATTAAATAACATGGAAATTTTCTAGATATATTTGAATTATTATGGACTGTATTATGGAACTGTTTAATGACTGTAAAAGTCTATTGACTTTACTGAGAAATAGAGACTGTGAAATATTTGAGATTTTGATATTATCATATTAAACTGTTTTCAACAGGTTTGGAAGGACAATTTGTCCAAAATACAGATGGCACCTTGTCAAATTTTTATTACCATTTTTAAAACACTGATTTTATTAAAGTGTGAAAATAGAACCAGTATGCTATGAATAGCACATAAAGACTTCTTAAAATCAAATTGAGTTTAGAAAATGTGATAATCACAGACTAAGTGCTCTGGCACGCCGTGTAGCACGCCTTGCTCGGCTACACTGTAGACGGGTGAGAGGTGTTACACTTAGCCTGCCTAGTATCCACCACATGTGCTAGGTAAGCTGCACAGCCTTTTCTCATTAGTTTTCTTACAACTGTGGCTGAAATGACATTGGACAAGAAATCTATCCTTTCCCCCACAACTGTAATCTCATTACCCTCAGGAGTTTTCAATGAGATCTTCTTCAACTTACAATCAACCATTGCCTGATGACATGACAACCAGTCTATTCCCAAAATCACGTCAAACTCATGGAAAGGCAACTCAATCAGATCTGCCAAGAATTCATACCCCTGAATCCTTAACAGGCAACCCTTGTATACTTTGTTCACCACTACACTGTGGCCCAATGGATTAGTGACCAGGATGTGTTGGTCATTCTCCCCTACTAGTATCCCCCTTTCTACGGGTAGGTTGATGTAGATGTATGAATGAGTGGATCCTGGATCCACCAATGCATGCACAGATGTATTATAGAGGGAGAACGTACCCCTGATGACATCCGGGGCATCTTGCTCCTCCTAAGCTCTTATGGCATAGGCTCTGGTAGGTGCTCTGCCCTCAGGCCTCTCTGCTGGCTCAGATGCAGGCCTTCGTGATGGTCCCACTACCTCAGATTGTAACAACCCTCACCCGTCTATAGTGTAGCCGAGCAAGGCGTGCTGCACGGTGTGCCAGAGCACCTATTCTGTAATTATCTCATTTCCTGAACTCAATTTGATTTTAAGAAGTCTTTCTATGTAATATTCGTATCATGTTGATACTATTTTCATACTTTGATAAAATCAGTGTTTCGAAAATGGTAATAAAAATTTGGCAAGGTGCCGTCTGTATTTCGGACAAACTGTCCTTCCAAACCTGTTGAAAACAGTTTAATATGATAATATCAAAATCTCAAATATTTCACAGTCTGTATTTCTCAGTAAAGTCAATAGACTTTTACAATCATTAAACAATTCCATAATAATTTAAATATATCCAGAAAATCTCCATGTTATTTAATATGTACAAAATATTACAAACTTTAGAGCTTTCATAACATTATAAAATACAGGGCCGAATTTCAAAAATACAACAAAAGTACAAAATACAAGATATCCTAAGTCCTATCATGTATGCAATGCAGTGCAGATGACTCTGGACTCCTATGTTGATCTAATGTCTCACCTGGTCGTAGGTCTGCTGGGCTCCCTAGCTGTGTCTCCAATACCTACGCGTTACAAAAGCAACGCACTAAGCAATTTTGCTTAGTGGTGCCAAATATAAAGAAATATACACTAAAATAAAGTAAATGAATTTATGACATCGGTATTCTTTACAATTGTTGATTCTACTTTTATTTGCTAACATTTCAATTTGTGCTAATTTTGGTGGTACTGTATGTCAGAAGACTAGATTTAACTATTTGAATTTAATAGTGCTTAAATTAACTGCCCGTGTAGCCTATATACTGACCAGACTGGATAAACGAATATACTGGCACTGGGTACCTAGTACCTCGGGCCGTCACACCATTGGTCACAAAGTGTCTCCCCGTGTGCAAATAGTATGGCTAAAAGGCCATATAGTCAATCTAGCGATAAGCCAAGAATAAATACACAATATGTATAGTCGCAGGCTATTAAAGTCACAATGTGGCGTAATAAGCCGTAAAAACACAGTATGGCATGAAGCCATTTACAGAATAGCTGTCAGAATCCTATTGGCATGCCAACCTATCCAAACTAGTCAACTAGGCAAACTAGGGCACATTATAAATTAATTGTTTAATTCATCAATTTTTTAGAGTTTACTAGCTATGTCAATGCATATGTTGACCTTTTTAGGTAATATGAATAAGTTGTTTCTAGCATCAACATGTCACATATTGTAATTCAATATGCTGCCAATATAGTGTAATTTACCATTTTTATAAGTTGGCATTCATTGACAAATTGCTTCAAGCATCATTGTATGTAAATGTCAAATTCTCAATTTTTGGTGTGCTAGATTGGTCTAGCTTAAAGTCCTATTTCTCTTGGTTTTTAGCTTCTGATCAAAGAAGAAAAATTGTAGCTCTATGTCTTATTGCACTCAGGGCAAAATTTCAGGTTATTATGAGTTGTATAGACCAAGATATGGTCAATTTACTAAAGCTGGACAGATTGCACCTTTAGTGCAAAATTTGGTCAATTTTAGGTCACTTTTAGTTCTGGCAGTTTTGGTACCCGAATTTGTGCAAGCTATTTGACTTAGTTCTGGTCATTTATGGGCTTTGGTGTCTTCATAGGAATTTATCTCTATGTCTAAGCTATCCATGGTAAAAGTTTTAGGTCAATTGGACCTGTTTTGAATGAGTTATGGTCATCCTAATGATTACTGTTCATATGGTCAAAAATCTAGGTTGCAAGGTTGCCATTCTGGATTTGGTCATTTTTAAGGTCAGTTTCTAGGCAGAATTTTGGCAACATTTCCACATGAAAGTTGGCCTATTTGGTGTCTATTCCCCCCCCCCCCCCCCCCAATTGGCCTCATATCAATTGGGTTCACAGTTCGGCACTTATGACCTAATTTAGGTACTGCCATCAATACACAACCTGCACAAGACACTTACACTTCCAATTTGATATTCCTTCTCCTCCTCATTACTTCAATATTCAATCAATGGCACTTCTATAGATATATTGTACACAATTCCAGCAAGCATATTGGGCAGAACACTCAAGTGCTCAATGCACACAATTCACCTTTCAAGTTCAACATTCACTTCCACCAAAATTCAACATATCTCAATATCAATATTACACATACACTTCAATATACTCATACTTCAATATCAATTACACATACTGCCTACAGTTTAACACTATCATATTTCATTAATAAACTTCATATTCACACACAAATTCATGATATTATAGGCTACCAAACATGACAGTTTGCCAAAGCATCAAGGTCACATTTCAAACCCTTAATTCAAGCACTAACATGCACATACTTAGATTTTAACTTACTGCATCTTTCATTTGAGTTAATCAACGATAATTTTCAGGCATTAGAGGTAAGAAAAACTTAAATACAACAAATATTCATGGCTGCCGAAAATGGACAATTACATATCTCACTATTCTCTTCATTTCTCTTCACCAAAATACTCACCTCAACCTAAACACAAGGTTTACTAAAGTAAGGGAGAGGTTTTGTACACTTACAACTTTTGGAACTTATCAAAACTTCACCAAATCTTATTTTTCTTATTGCCAATATCTTCCCCAAGGTATGTATGCAAGCTTTAATGAAGGAATCAAGTGGAAATGATGGCTTGATCATGCACCAATGAAGCTTGCATGTGGGGCGGCAATGGTGGTTTCCATGGTGAATTTCATTTTGGCAAGATAAAGTTGGATGAAGAAGATGATGATAATGAGTGCAATCTGCTGTCCGAAGGCTTGTTTTGGTGTCCCAATATTCAAGTTAGTGGAGCACTAAGCAATAGTTTAATGGTTAATTAGTTAAAGTTTCCTTATTTGCTCATTTATCTCAATTCTTTTACTATTTACATATTGTATCCCATTTTAATTTTTTATGACATTTTCTAAGTGCAATATTATTTATTTTTATTGGACATTGAGGTCAAAAGGCAACTTTTGGTGTCAAATGACCAAAATGCCCCACTTCGGGTTATATTCCCGATTTTTCGGTAACACTGATTTTTGTCCGTTTCTCGATTTTTCATTTTTCTTTATACTAATTTATTAATTTTTTTTGATATTTCTAGTGTCAATTACATTTCAATAAACCTTTACTTACGTCCCAAAATTTAATTTCGAGAGTTTCCTGCGGTCCTGGGGTAGACAACGGCCTTCCCGATGCAGTCACCCATAGCTGCGGTGCCTGCTCGTTTAACTTAGCTTCATTTTCTCTCTTTCATTTTTGTTTGATTTTTCTTGTATTTTCTTTTTATTTATTTAATCATTATATGTCTCTTCACTATCACCAAAGTGTAATTCCAGACATCCTGACTTGCCTGGACTGATATTTGGCCACTGGAGCAACAGAACGTACATAACACGTACAGTGGGGATGTTACAACTCTTTCCCTCTAAATAAAAATTTCGTCCTTGAAATTTACCTGATGTGAAGAGTTGAGGGAACCATTGCCTCATTGTTTCCTCACTCTCCCATGTTGCCTCTTCCGTGTTGTGGTGTCTCCATAGGATTTTCACTAGTGCAATTGTCTTGTTTTTGAGCTCTTTTACCTCTCGTGCCAAGATTTTAATTGGTTCTTCTTCATATGTCAGGTCAGGTTGTACCACAATTTCTTCTGCTAAGATGACATGTGAAGGATCTGATTTGTATCTTCTGAGCATCGAGACATGGAAAACATTGTGTATCCTGTCCAGCTCAGGTGGTAAGGCTAATCGATAGGCTATTGGTCCTATACGTTCCATAACTTCATATGGGCCAATGAACCCAGGGCTTAATTTTCCCTTTTTCCCGAATCTCAATACTTTCTTCCACGGTGATACTTTGAGAAATACCTTCTCGCCAACTTCATACTCAATTTCCTTTCTCCTCAAGTCAGCTAAAGATTTCTATCGGTCTGAGGCAACTTTCAAATTGGCCTTTATCAGTTTCACCTTTTCCTCTGTCTGTTTTATTAGGTTTGGCCCCATTAGCTTATCTTCACCTAATTCAGTCCAACATACAGGTGTTCTGCATTTTCTCCCATACAGTGCTTCATAGGGTGCCATTTGTATGCTAGCTTGATAGCTATTATTGTATGTAAATTTTGCCAGTGGAAGGTATCTGTCCCAACTTCCCTCAAACTCAATAACACAACTTCTCAGCATATCCTCGAGGACCTATCATATATGTTTGGTTATTATTATCATTATTAGTTCAATTATTGTTTACAATAACTCAATGAGTTTTAGAATTTACCTGGATTATTCTTTCTGACTGTCCATCCATCTGAGGATGAAAAGTCGTACTAAAATGGAGTTGTGTGCCCAAGGATTCTTGTAATTTCTTCTAAAATCTAGATGTAAACCTCAGGTCTCTATCAGAAATAATGGAAAGTGGAATTCCATATCGTTTAACTATCTCACTGATGTATAAGTCTGCTAGCTTTTCCAATGAGTAATCAGTTCTGATTGGCAAAAAATGTGCTGATTTGGTCAACCTATCCACAATCACCCATGCCGTATCATGCTTCTTCTGAGTGAGAGGTAGACCACTGACAAAGTCCATAGTGACTCGGTCCCATTTCCATTCAGGTATGTTTATGGGCCGTAACAAACCTTATGGAACTTGATGTTCTGCTTTGACTTGTTGACATGTCAAGCATCTAGTTACATAGTCAATTATGTCCTTCTTCATACCTGGCCACCAGTATCGAAGTTTCAGATCATGGTACATTTTTGTGCTTCCTGGGTGTATAGTATACACACTGTTATGTGCTTCTTTCAGAATACTAGTTTTCAACTCTTTATTATCTAGTACACATACTCTTTCTTTATAGTACAGGCACCCATTTTCTTTCACTTCATATTCAGTTTCCTTTCCCTCAGTGATTTTTCCCATAACAGCCATTAATTTCTCATCTGTCTTCTGTTCATCTTGTATCTATTGTAACAGATTCGGCTTCACTTGCAACTCAGCCAAAATAACTCCGTCATGAGTTAAGGACAGTTGGCCATTCAGAGATCTTAATGCTACAATAGATTTTCTGCTTAAAGCATCAGCGACTACATTTGCCTTCCCAGGGTGATAGTTAACCACACAATCATAATCTTTCAGGAATTCAATACATCGCCTCTGTCTAAAATTAAGTTCCTTCTGGGTTGGCAGATACTTTAGACTCTTATGGTCTGTGTATATGTAGCATTTTTCTCCATACAAGTAATGCCTCCATATCTTCAATGCGAAGATAATTGCTGCTAACTCTAAATCATGATAGGGTAATTCTTTTCATGTGGCCTTAACTGCCTAGAAGCATATCCGACTACTTTCCCTTCTTGCATGAGTACACACCCTAACCCATTACGTGAGGCATCATTGTAGACTACAAAGTCTTTTCCCTACACTGGCTGTGTTAACACTGGTGCCTCTGTCAACATAGCCTTTAGCCTCTCAAAACTAGCTTAACACTTGTCATTCCAGTCAAATTTCATATTCTTGTGTAGTAAGTTGGTCATTGGAGCAGCTATCAGGGAAAATCCCTTTACGAATCTTCTATAATATCCAGCTAACCCCAAGAAACTTCTGATCTCAATTGTATTTCTGGGAGGCTTCCATTCCATCACTGCTTCAATCTTCTTGGGATCCACTCTAATCCCTTCAGCTGATACTACATGTCCAAGGAATGCAATCTCATTCAACCAAAACTCACACTTGGACAATTTAACATAAAGTTTCTTCTCTTTCAGAGTCTGCAAAAAAATTTTCAAATGTTCAACATGTTCTGCTTTATCCTTGGAATACACCAGGATGTCATCAATGAATACCACTACAAACCGATCTAAGTATGGATGGAAGATACAGTTCATAAGGTCCATGAATGCTGCTGGAGCATTTGTTAACCCAAATGGCATCACCAGGAATTCATAATGCCCATACCAGGTTCTAAATGCAGTCTTAGGCACATTTGCATCCTTAACCCTTAGCTGATAATACCCTGATCTGAGATCAATCTTAGAAAACACACCGACTCCCTTTAACTGATCAAACAGATCATCAAATCTAGGCAACGGATACTTTTTCTTCACTGTTACTCAGTTTAACTGCCGGTAGTCAACACATAACCTCAGTGTCCCATCTTTCTTCTTAATAAATAGTACCGGAGCTCCCCACAATGACACACTGGGGCGTATAAACCCCTTGTCTATTAATTCTTGCAGCTGGATTTTTAACTCTTTCAATTCAGCAGGTGCCATCCTATAAGGAGCAATTGAAATTGGAGCTGTACCCGGCATAATCTCAATAGCAAATTCCACTTCCCTTTCTGGTGGCAAACTAGGCAATTCCTCAAGAAATACCTCAGAGAAATCCCTTACTGTGGGTATGTCAGACAAGTCAAGTTTACCCTGCCTAGTGCCAACCATGTGTGCCAGATAGGCTTCACACCCTTTTCTCAACCATCTCCTTGCAACTGTAGCTGAGATGACATTGGACAAGAAATCTATCCTTTCACCCACAACTATTATTTCTTCATTCTCAGCAGTTTTCAGAGAGATTCTCTTTAATTTACAATCTACTATTGCCTGATGATGGGATAACCAGTCCATTCCCAAAATCACATCAAACTCATGGAAAGGCAGTTCGATTAAGTCTGCTGAGAACTCTTTACCTTGAATCTTCAATGGACAGCCCTTATACACCTTATTTACTACCACACTGTGGCCTAGCAGATTTGTGACTAGGATGTCTTTGTCACTTTCCTCTACTGGTATTCCTTTTTCTATGGGCAGCTTGATATAAATATATGAATGAGTAGATCCAGGATCCACTAATGCATGCACAAAAGTATTATAGAGGAGGAACGTACCCTTGATGACATCTGGAGCATCCTGTTCCTCCTGTGCCCTTAAAGCATAGGCTCTGGCTAGTTTTCTACGTTCTGCTCTCTCCACAGACTCTGACATAGGTTTCTATGAAGTACTGGCTACCTCAGCCTTACTCGGCTTTCTACCCCTTGGAGCTGGAGGGGCAGGCCTATCAGTTGATACCAGAGTGGAAGTAGTAGTTCTGCGAGGACAATCTCGTACTAGGTGGTCTGTAGATCCACACTGTAAACAAGCACCTATCATCCTCCAACATTCACCCTTATGCCATTTTTGGCAATGTGGGCAAGCAACAGATACTGTTGGGGCTGGTCCCTTAAATCCTATCCCTAGAGAGCTAGCCATTGAAGGTGTGGACTAGCCTCTCCTTGGTGCAAACTGAGATTTGGGCCTCTGTGACTGACCCTGACTTGGTACTCTACTGAAACTTTGAGTAGGCGAACCACTGAATTTCTTACTAGGGGCAGAAGATGTACTGATCTGACTCTGACCTCTTTTCTGCTGTCTGTCCCTTCTATTCTGCTCATTCATTCTAACTTTTTCAACCTCAGTGCAGCTTCCACTAACTTGGCAAACTGTGTAATCCCCAAGGCTGTAATCATTACTTTAATGTTATCATTGAGTCCTTCCTCAAATCTCTTGCATCTCTCTACCTCATTAGGGACTATTTTCCTCCCATAGCAGCTCAGTCTGACAAATTCTCTTTCATATTCGGCCACTGTCAGCTGTCTCAGTTGTAGGGTAATAAACTCCCTTCTCTTCTCTTCTAGGTATACACTACCCACATACTTCTTTCTGAACTCAATGAGAAAGAAATCCCGAGTTATTTGTTCTGGGGACACCTCACTAGTTACTGTATCCCACCATTGGTATGCATCATCTTGCAGTAGTGATACAGCAGCTTCCAAATTCTGCTCTGGAGTACAATGAAGTTATTTCAAGACTCTTTCAGTTCTATTCAACCAGTTTGTAGCTGTGACAGAATCATCTTCCCTTTTGCCCAGAAAATCCACTGCTTCGAACTTCCTGAGTCTCTCCACATGAGATTTTCGATGTGGAGGTGGTGGTGGTGGCATAACTCCTGCCATCTGTCTAAAGAACTTAGCCATTTGCTGAAATGTGATTGGTGCACCTGGTACTGGTGGAGAAGGTTCCCTCCTGTCTCCTGGTTTAGTCATAGATGGAGCATGACTTTCCACCTCCTCATCGACCGCTCTCTGCAATGTGGAGTCCATATTCTAATCAAAATAACAAATCAAAGGATCTGCATTAGAATCATCTTAACACTTACAATGCAATGCATGATACTCAATCTATCTAGGTCCAGAAATGCCTAAACCGTGCTCTGATACCACTAAATGTAACACCCCTCGCCCGTCTACAGTGTAGCCGAGCAAGGCATGCTACACGGTGTGCCGGAGCACCTATTCTGTAATTATCTCATTTCCTGAACTCAATTTGATTTTAAGAAGTCTTTTATGCAATATTCGTATCATGTTGATACTATTTTCATACTTTGATAAAATCAGTGTTTCAAAAATGATAATAAAAATTTGGCAAGGTGCCGTCTGTATTTCGGACAAACTGTCTTTCCAAACCTGTTGAAAACAGTTTAATATGATAATGTCAAAATCTCAAATATTTCACAGTCTCTATTTCTCAGTAAAGTCAATAAACCTTTATAGTCATTAAACAGTTCCATAATACAGTCCATAATAAATTAAATATATCCAAAAAATCTCCATGTTATTTAATATGTGCAAAATATTACAAACTTTAGAGCTTTCATAACATTACAAAATACAGGGCCGAATTTCAAAAATACAACAAAAGTACAGAATACAAGATATCCTAAGTCCTACCATATATGCAATGCAGTGCAGATGACTCTGGACTCCTGTGCAGATCTGATGTCTCACCCGGTCATAGGTCTGCTGGGCTCCCCAGCTGTGTCTCCAATACCTACGCGTTACAAAAGCAACGCGCTAAGCAATTTTGCTTAGTGGTGACGAATATAAAGAAATATATACTAAAATAAAGTAAATGAATTTATGACATCGGTATTCTTTACAATTGTTGATTCTACTTTTATTTGCTAACATTTCAATTTGTGCTAATTTTGGTGGTGCTGTATGTCAAAAGACTAGATTTAACTATTTGAATTTAATAGTGCTTAAAATAACTGCCCGTGTAACCTATATACTGACCAGACTAGATAAATGGATATACTGGCACTGGGTACCTAGTACCCCGGGTCGTCACACCATCGGTCACAAAGTATCTCCCGATGTGAAAATAGTGTGGCTAAAAAGCCATTTAGTCAATCTGGCGATAAGCCAAGAATAAATACACAATATGTATAGTCGTAGGCTATTAAAGTCATAGTGTGGCATAATAAGCCATATAAATACAGTATGGCATGAAGCCATTTACAGAACAGCTGTCAGAATCCTATTGGCATGCCAACCTATCCAAACTAGTCAACTAGGCAAACTATGGCATATTATAAATTAATTTTTTAATTCATCAATTTTTTAGAGTTTAATAGCTATTATATAATTCATAAGTCAATGCATATGTTGACCTTTTTAGGTAATATGGATAAGTTGTTTCTAGCATCAACATGTCACATATTGTAATTCAATATGCTGCCAATATAGTGCAATTTACCATTTTTATAAGTTGGCATTCATTGCCAAATTGCTTCAAGCATCATTGTATATAAATGTCAAATTCTCAATTTTTAGTGTGCTAGATTGGTCTAGCTTAAAGTCCTATTTCTCTTGGTTTTTAGCTTTTGGTCAAAGAAGAAAAATTGTAGCTCTATTTCTTATTGCACTCAAGGCAAAATTTCAGGTCATTATGAGTTGTATAGACCAAGATATGGTCAATTTACTAAAGCTGGACAGATTGCACCTTTAGTGCAAAATTTGGTCAATTTTAGGTCACTTTTAGTTCTGGCAGTTTTGGTATCCGTACTTGTGCAAGCTATTTAACTTGGTTCTGGTCATTTTTGAGCATTGGTGTCTTCATAGGAATTGTAGCTCTATGTC
Source organism: Hevea brasiliensis (assembly GCF_030052815.1). Classification (NCBI taxonomy): domain Eukaryota; kingdom Viridiplantae; phylum Streptophyta; class Magnoliopsida; order Malpighiales; family Euphorbiaceae; genus Hevea; species Hevea brasiliensis. The sequence continues at coordinate 77,888,368 of NC_079504.1, forward strand.
TAAGCTATCCATGGTAAAAATTTCACGTCAATTGGACCTATTTTGAGTGAGTTATGCTCATCCTAATGATTACTGTTCATATGGTCAAAAATCTGGGTTGCAAGGTTGCAATTTTTCAATTTCGGATTTGGTCATTTCTAAGGTCAGTTTCTAGGCAGAATTTTAGCAACATTTCTACATGAAAGTTGGCCTATTTGGTGTCTATTTTCACACACCCCCCCCAATGGCCTCATACCAATTGAGTTCACAGTTTGGCACTTATGACCTAATTTAAGTATTGTCATCAATACACAACCTGCACAAGACACTTACACTTCCAATTTGATATTCCTTCTCCTCCTCATTACTTCAATATTCAATCAATGGCACTTCCATATATATATTTTACACAATTCCAGCAAGCATATTGGGTAGAACACTCAAGTGCTCAATGCACACAATTCATCTTTCAAGTTCAACATTCACTTCCACCAAAATTCAACATATCTCAATATCAATATTACACATACACTTCAATATTCTCATACTTCAATATCAATTACACATGCTACCCACAATTTAACACTATCATATTTCATTAATAAACTTCATATTCACACACAAATTCATGATATTAAAGGCTGCCAAACATGGCAGTTTGCCAAAGCATCAAGGTCCCATTTCAAACCCTTAATTCAAGCACTAACATGCACATACTTAGATTTTAACTTACTACATCTTCCATTTGAGTTAATCAACCATAATTTCCATCCATTAGAGGTAAGAAAAACTCAAATACAACAAATATTCATGGCTGCCAAAAATGGACAATTACATATCTCACTATTCTCTTCATTTCTCTTCACCAAAATACTCACCTCAACCTAGACACAAGGTTTACTAAAGTAAGGGAGAGGTTTTGGACACTTACAACTTTTGGAACTTATCAAAACTTTACCAAATCTTGTTTTTCTTGTTACCAATATCTTCCCCAAGGTAAGTATGCTAGCTTTAATGAAGGAATCAAGTGGAAATGATGGCTTGATCATGCACCAATGAAGCTTGCATATGGGGCGGCAATGGTGGTTTCCATGGTGAATTTCATTTCGACAAGATGAAGTTGGATGAAGAAGAAGATGATAACGAGTTCAATCTGCTGTCCCAAGGCTTGTTTTGGTGTCCCAACATTCAAGTTAGTGGAGCACTAAGCAATAGTTTAATGGTTAATTAGTTAAAGTTTCCTTATTTGCTCATTTATCTCAATTCTTTTACTATTTGCATATTGTATCCCATTTTAATTTTTCATGACATTTCCTAAGTGCAATATCATTTATTTTTAATGGACATTGAGGTCAAAAGGCAACTCTTAGTGTAAAATGACCAAAATGCCCCACTTCGGGTTATATTCCCGATTTTTCTGTAACACCGATTTTTATCTGTTTCTTGATTTTTCATTTTTCTTTGTACTAATTTATTAATTTTTCTTTGATATTTCTAGTGTCAATTACATTTCAATAAACCTTTACTTACATCCCAAAATTTAATTCCGAGAGTTCCCCGTGGTCTTAGGGTTCTAAAATTAATCTGATTAATTTTTAAAATCTTAAATGGCAAATACAGATCCAAAAACATATTAAAAATGTTTTAATATGTTGTTTATCATTGAAATAAAATAGATAAAAATAAATCTTGCATGATGCATGTGATCCTAGGTGAAAATTTTTTAATTCAATGGTATAAACTTGATTTTTTCACGCTTCCGTTCCTTCAATTGGTATCAGAGCCACTATATTTACCATTTAGATTGTTGATTATATGATTTAATTATGTGTTTTGATCAAGAGATGTTTTATCCATTGCTGGTTGCAATGGATGTGTGGCGACATGCTTGAAGAACACCATCTTTGGTGCGCCAATTTTGGCTTCCATGGGTGGCTAAAGGTTTGGCTTTTTAATTTGTAATTGTTGTATGATCTAAAAGTTCATCCTATGTCTAATTAAATTGTTTAATTAGAATTTTAATCACACAATTAAATTTTGATTCAAATCAGAATTTTAAAAATTGTTTGAATGTGATTCAAATCTGAATTTTAAAAGTTGTTTGAAAGTGATTCAAATCTGAATTTTTAACGTTGCTTGAATCATATTTAAATCTGATTTTTTAAAGTTGTTTGAATAATATTCAGATCTGAATTTTTAAAAATTGTTTGAATGTGATTCAAATCTAATTTTTTTAAAAATTGTTTGAATGTGATTCAAATCTGAATTTTTAAGGTTGTTTGAATGTGATTCAAATCTGAATTTTTAAATTTGTTTGAATGAGATTCAAATCTGAATTTTTAAATTTATTTGAATCATATTCAAATCTGGATTTTTAAGTTGAATATGAGATATTCAATTTAATTTAAGTATGTATATTTTATTTAATTGTTAAATAGTGATATGCATGATGGATGATCATGGACTATAAAAGACCAATGTGATTGGATTTATTTCTTTTATGTTTCTTTGGGTTGTAAATTAATTAATTTATTTTAATTTATTTTGGGCATGTATTATTAAGTTTGTAATAATTTTTGGGTTGTAATTTCATTTATTTAAGTTCTTGTAAATTCGCCTTGGTATGCCAAGGATTACTATGTAATATTGGATTGCAAGAAGTTCAAGGAGGTCAAGAGCATTGGTGGGACCAGTGGGAGGAATTCAAGACCAAGTGATTATTATGTACTCCTTCACTAACTCTTGTAAAATGAATGAATGAAATGCGCCTAGGAATGCCCTGATTCAATTCTTAGTGGCTCAAAATTGAATCCCTTAGAAAGTCCATGATCATATCATATTTACTGCTTATCCATGAATGCATGAGATGTATGGAAATGTATGCAATTATATGATATATGCATGCTAAATGGATAATGTGCAAAGTGAGACCTTAATAGTAATTAGGATGACCATAAAATCTTCCAAACAAATGATTAAGTTGGAAATGCTATAATTAAAGTAATTATAACATGGGCCCTCCATTGGGGCAATTATTTTAAGAAATTTTAAATAGTTGTATAAGATGTAATTAATTTAAGAGATTTTCTTAAGAATAATTGTTAAGCCTGAGATGTTGTAAATATGTAAATAGTTTGGTGGCCAATATTGGATGTACCTGAGGACATTAAAATTATTTGCATAATTACTGGCTCAATGGGATCAACTTAACTAATGCAAGATAAGTCAATAATGGATGTACCAGAGATTTTGAGCATTAGGGGCTAGGTAAAGGATTGAGCCTCACATGAGATGTGATGGGTAAGAAGTTGCTCACTTATAGTTTATTATAATTCCAATAACGGATGTACCTGAGGATGATCAATAGAATTATAAGAATTCAATCACCCACTAGAAATCCATCCAACTAGGATTTCCGTTTTCTACTTTGAAAGTGTAGGATTCGCCAAGTTAATGGGAGGACCAATTTGATTAAAAGACCATAATCATTTTGGTTAATTATATGATACATTTACTAATTAATCTGGTTATTTTCTGCAATTAATTTTCTGATAATAATGAGCACAGAACAACTACCACCATCCAATATCCTTGCAAGCATACTTGATCGCAATAGGTTGACAGGACCTAATCTGTCTGATTGGCTGAGAAATTTGAAACTTGTCCTGAACCTTGAACATATAGGATATGTTCTAGATTCAAACATTCCTGGTCCCTTACCTCCAGAGGCTACTCAAAAGGAACATGAAACTTTGGACAAGTGGAAGGAGAATGATATGAGAGCTAAGTGTTACATGCTTGCTTCCATGAGTAATGAGTTACAGAAGCAGCATGAGAACATGCAGAGTGCGAGTGAAATCCTCCTTCACCTACAAGAGTTGTATGGTGAGCACAATAGGAATACTAGGTATGAGATATCTAGGCAGCTGTTCCGCATGAGGATGTCTGAGGGGCAAAATGTTGGGGATCATGTCCATAAGATGATTCGCCTGATTGAGCAGTTGGAACATCTTGATTTCAACATGGATTTCCAACGACAGACGGATTTGATCCTTCGGTCCCTTCCTAAGTCTTTTGGGAATTTTGTGACAAATTTCCATATGACTAAACAGGAATGCACCTTAGCTGGTTTATTCAGCATGCTAGTTATTGCCCAAAAGAATATGCCGGGCAATAAAGGAAAAGAGGTAGCTATGAGTGCATCTTCTTCTGCTGGAAAATCCAAGAAGAAGAAGGGCAATAAGAAAAAGAAACCTCAGATTCTTGGTCCTTCTAAGAAAATAGCTAAACAGAAAGGGAAGAATAAAGCTGATGGAGGCAAAGGAAAGTGTTTCCACTGCCAGAAGGATGGGCACGGGAAAAGGAACTGCCCAGAGTATCTTGCTTCTCTGAAGGACAAGAAGGATAAACCTTCGAAAGGTATCTCCATATCTTGTTATTTAGATTCTGATGATACTCATAGTTCATCTACAGCTTGGATTTTAGATACTAGTGCCAGTTCTCACATTTCTAATGATATGCAGGAACTAGCAAATAGTAGCAGCTTGCATTCTCGAGATGTTAGACTTCGAATTGGCAATAGCTCAACTGTTGAAGCTTTAGCCATAGGATCTAAATCTTTTTACATGTCTGGACATGTTTTATGTTTAGATAATATTTTATATGTACCTGATGCTTTTAAGAACATCATTTCTATATCTAATTTGACTAGAAATGGCTATGAATTTCAGTTCACAGATGATGTTTGCAATATTTATTTTGGAAATAAATATGTTGGTTCGGGTTATGTGAATGATGGTCTTTATTATTTGGATAATAATGACAAACACAAAATGAATGCAAGTGATCTAAATGAAAGCAATGCCATGGTGAAAACCAATTCAAGTTCAAAATATATTTGGCACCTAAGTTTATGTAATGTTGCAGAAGGTATGATTGCAAAATTAGAGAAAATGGGGATTCTATCCTCATTGAGCTCTGAGCCTACTCTAACTTATGAATCTTGCCTTTAGGGCAAAATGACTAGATCACCCTTTGTTGGATAAGGGCTAAGGGCTGAAAATATTTTGGAGCTAATACATAGTGATGTATGTGGTCCATTTAAGGAAATGGCTAGAGGCGGTTTTCATTATTTTATTACCTTTACTGATGATAAATCAAGGTTTGGGTATTTGTATTTGATGAAATACAAACATGAATCCTTTGAAAAGTTTAAAGAATTTAAATCTGAAGTAGAAAATCAAACAGGAAAGAGTATTAAAGCTCTTCGATCAGATCGTGGAGATGAATATTTAAGTACTGAATTTGATGAATACTTGAGAGACCACGGCATTGTTCCCCAGCTGACTCCTCCAGGAACGCCACCGCTAAATGGTGTATCTAAAAGGAGAAATCATACCCTATTGGATATGGTACGTAGTATGATGAGCTATACTGATATGCCAATCTCTTTTTAGGGATTTGCATTAGAATCAGCTTTGTATATTCTGAATAGGATTCCATCAAAATCAGTTTCTTCCACACCTTATGAGATATGGCATAGAAGAAAACCAAGTCTTAAGCATGTTAAGATTTGGGGTTGTCCAGCTTATGTCAAAAAGCTAAACACTGATAAATTGGAAACCAGATCAAAAAAATGTTAATTTGTTGGATATCTAAAAGATAGTTTTGGATATTATTTTTATTTGCCTACTTCACAAAAGGTTATGATAAGTAGAGATGCCACATTTCTTGAACAACAGTTTGTTCAAGAAGGAGGCAAAGGAAGGCAAATAGAGTTGGAATTGGAGAATTCTAACCAACCAACAGATCAGATGGATATAGATCCATCTAGTCAACCTACACCCATTGATGAAACATCTACAGTTATTCCTCGTAGAATAACCAGGGTATCTCAACCACCAGTGAGATATGGTTTCCTTCATGAAGAAGAGCAAGAGTTGTCTACTCATGAAGAAGTAGATCATGGAGATGATCCACTAACCTATGAAGAAGCTATATCAGATATAGACTCTTCAAAATCGATTGATGCTATTAAATCTGAAATTGATTCCATGTATAAGAATCAAGTTTGGGATCTTGTTGACCCACTTGAAGGTATTGTACCTATAGGAAACAAATGGGTTTTTAAGAAGAAAATTGGTTCTGATGGAAAGGTAGAGACCTATAAGGCAAGGCTAGTAGCGAAAGGGTTTCGCCAAAGGCAAGGAATCGACTATGAGGAGACTTTCTCACCTATTACCATGCTTAAATCAATTGGGATTCTATTAGCAATAGCTGCATACTATGATTATGAGATTTGGCAGATGGATATCATAACAGCTTTTCTCAATGGATACATTGAAGAAAACATTTTCATGGAACAACCTAGGGGTTTTGAATCCCAAGATGGTTCTAAGGTATGCAAGCTAAAGCGATCCATTTATGGGTTGAAGCAAGCTTCGAGGAGTTGGAACATCCGTTTTGATGAAGCCATTAAATCCTTTGGTTTTATCAAAAATGAGGATGAGCCATGTGTATATAAGAAGGTTAGTGACATTGCTATCACTTTCCTTGTCTTATATGTGGATGATATACTGTTGATGGGTAATGACACAGGTATGTTGACAACTGTAAAGGTATGATTGTCAAATACATTCTCTATGAAAGACTTAGGGGAGGCAACCTATATTCCTGGGATTCGCATCTATAGAGATAGAGCAAAAAGAATAATTGGTTTATCCTAAAGTCTATACTTAGAAAAGGTGTTAAAGAGGTTTAACATGCTTGATTCCAAGAGAGGATTGTTACCAGTGAGACATGGTATCCATCTTTCCAAAGAGATGTCTCTAAAGACACCTGAAGAAAGAGATAAGATGGCCAGGATTCCATATGCTTCGGCTATTGGAAGTTTAATGTATGCAATGTTGTGTACTAGGCCGGATATCGCATATGCTGTTAGTTTGACTAGCAGGTATCAATCCAATCCAGGTTTGAAACACTGGATAGCTGTCAAGAATATCCTTAAGTACTTGAGAAGAACTAAGGATTTATTCTTGATCTATGGAGGTGGAGACTTGCAATTGGATTGTTATACTGATTCTGATTTCCAATCAGATATCGATGATAGAAAGTCTACCTCTGGATATGTGTTCATTTGTAATGGAGGTGCAGTCAGTTGGAAGAGTTCCAAACAGAGCACGACTGTAGATTCCACTACTGAGGCTGAGTATATTGCTGCATCAGATGCTGCAAAGGAAGCTGTTTGGATAAAGAAGTTCATGACAGAACTTATCGTAGTTCCTTCCATTGAGTCAGCAGTTCCACTATACTGTGACAACAGTGGAGCAGTCATACAGGCTAAGGAACCCAGGTCTCACCAAAAATTCAAACACATAGAAAGGCGCTACCACATTATTAGAGAAATAGTTGGGCAAGGCGATGTAGCCATGTAGAAAATAGCATCAGCTGAAAATCCAGGTGATCCATTCACTAAGCCTATGTCACAGACTCAGCTAGACTGACATCTTGAAAAGATGGTCTAAGATATTATACTGAATGGCTCTAGTGCTAGTGGGAGATTGTTAGTAGTATACCCTAGAGCATATCATTTAGTATGTATCTTGTACATGTTTTTATTAATAAAAGGCATTTCCACTTTTCCGTTTACATAATATATTTATGTTTAATAAAAAAGGTCCATTGATATTTTGTTAGAAATTCTATTCTTAAGTTTTTAAGAATATGAGTGACAGTATTTCTAGTACAAAGTATCATAAATAGGTTCACAATCGAGGATACTTCATAATAAGGACATGACTTATTCAGAAAGATTGTATTCATGTTTGTTCCCAAGTTATTTATATGAGATATAAATAAGATGGAATGGTGAGTCTCATGCCATATGACAAACATGATAGGTAGGCTGATAAGTAGGCTGAACTAGTGACACTTATGACAAGCACATGGAGTTTACTCTTGTCAATGCATTGTCATAAATCATATCAGTGCATATAATCTTTAGACCTGAGATAGCATAGTTATCTTGTATATAGGTGGTTTAAGTTTAATACTGCTTTCATACTTGTACCGTGTATGGGTATATGGGCATGTGTTGGCTCCTACTAGTTATATATGGAGGTAGGTGTTGATTAGGATGGAATCTGTTCCTCTAAGTAAATAAAGATAAAATCCTATGTTCATTTAATTGTTCTTGATGTTTCAAGTTCCTGGCCAGGACAGATAGATTTATTCAAAAAGAGTTTCTGATGAGAAAATCTTTTTAATCAAGAACTGCAATTAAAAGAGAACATAATATTCATAGTAAATGGAGTTTGACATAAACCATGATTCCAGCTTGAGTTAGGATTTTGTAACAGAGAGATTCTAGTGCATGGTAACATATGATTATAGGTTCATTTAAGGTAAACCTTATTACTAATTGGGTAACCATGGCATGCTATGCTAGGTGTTAATCATGGTCTATGAGGTGCATAAAATGATTTAGAGAAATCATTTATGGTAAGAAAGAGTTCTGATGATATTAAGAGTTGATATCATGTCTCATTGCCAATTAGTGTTGAGCCTAGTAAGTCACACACATACACAAGTTATCACCTAATTAAATATGATTTAATTAATTGATTAAAGAGTTTAATTGATTAATTAAATAGATTTGGTTTGCAATTAGATTGCAAAGTCCCTAGCATGACTTGAAACCAAATCTAGATTATTGGATGTACAGTATAAGTTAAATTTATATTTAAAGTGTTTAAATATGAATTTAATTAATGAGAAATTAATTAATAAAGATTAATTAATTAATTTATATTTGATATAAATTGATTAGAAGAAGAGAAATAATTATTTTGGGTTGTGAACTCAAAATTAAGATATAGGGGCATTTTGGTAATTTCACAGGGTGACATGTGGCACCATGAGATGGTGACACATGGCATTACACATAAGCTTGCCAAATGTCTTTTAATCATGTAAGATGATTAAGATTAAGATTAAATATAGGTTTGACACTTGGCACAATGTGATTAGGTCAATTAAACCTAGAACCAATCAGAGGGTGACATGTGGCAAGGGTTTAATGTGTTAACCTAGCTATATAAGTGTTGCTATGAAGAAAAAAAATACAACCAGCTGCTGTTCTCATTTGTGCCGCCACCTTGAGGCTCTCCCTTCTCTCCTTCTTCATCTCTCACCAATTCCAAGAGATTAGCAAATAATCTCTTGAATTAAAAATACTAGAAATCGTTTCTAGTGTCCTGTTTACATATTTAGTCTCTTAAAAGGCAGAACTTGATTTTCTAATTAATAGAAAAAGCTTTAGAAGCTGTTCAAGGGCTGCCATAGGTGTTCTTGGTATGGACAAGCTAGAGGGACAACATCTGGTGTCCAGAAGACGCATCTGAAAGGCACAAATGCACTGCAGTGCATCAAGAGGTTAGTGTATTTGTTCTTGATTTAAACTAGGGTTCTAAAATTAATCTAATTAATTTTTTAAATCTTAAATGGAAAATACAGGTCCAAAAACATATTAAAAATAAATCTTGCATGATGCATGTGACCCTAGGTGAAAATTTTTTAATTCAATGGTATAAACTTGATTTTTTCATGCTTCCGTTCCTTCAATTACCTCACTAGCACGACTAGTGGGGGAAATCAATTTCGAATTTTGATTCCTTCTCTGGCTAAAGTGTTGAGGTGTGTGCAAGTAGAAGAAGAAAAAGAATGGGTTCCCATATATTTGAGCTAGCTAGTCTTGTGATGTGACTTCTCATAAGCCTCCAGCTATTGAGATTAATATGTTTCGAATGGCATGATATAACTGTGTGTTTTTATGGAATTTGTTTTGAGACTTTTGAAATGAAATTGTTTGGATTAAAATCTTGTAAATCATGTTTTGAATTTTAAATCTCATGCTCAGTTTAATTTTTGAATGAATATGTTTTAAATTCCGCATAAAGATTATTTTAGTATGTTATGCACCACTGAGTCCTAGTACTCAGTTATGGCTGTTATTGCTGTCGCAGATATAGAGACTAGAGGAGCAGCAGAGTGAGTTGCTGAGGATTGAGGAGCTACCTACTCTGAAGTTTATCTGGTATATTTTATACCCTGATTGTAAAAATTATTTTGATGTATGTAATGTATGTAAATATAGAAAATGGTCATGAGCAGTTGTATAAAGCTTATAATAAATTTTAGTTTGGATTTTTCCTAATGTAAATTTCTGGAATGATATATATAAATTATTTTATCTTTAATGAAATATGAATGGAAGTATTTTGTTTTAATTTGAATGAAATTAATTAATTAGTAGTATTTTGATGATGTGGAAATTTTGAAATTTGAGAAATGATGTTGAAATTGGTTGGGATGGATGTTGAATTGATGAAGTTGATGAGATAAATCATTGGAAGTTCTTTTTACAGGTATTTGAAGAACTATTTTCTCCAAATACAGACGGCACTCTGCCGAAATTTTTATAAAATTTGTGAAAAAATAAAATGAGACAAAAATCTTAACTAGTTTTCAAACTCTAATTAAATGTTTTGATACCTATTAGAAAATGCTCACCACTTATAAAAAGTAAGAAAATTGTTTTAAAATCCCTTGTAGGATACTTAATGAGTTATCAGTAGGTGAAGTTCGGTAGTTCATTAGGTATTTTACAGGATCATGTTATGCCTTACAGAGGGGTAAGGTGTAACAGCCTAGCCAGAGTTCAAGTAATAACTTGGGAAAAAGGAAGAGAGCTGGAGAGCGTAGTGATTATGGATACAATAGAGGCGAATCTTCAGGGCAGAGGCCACCAAGATCCAGTCATTGAACAAATAGAAGTGCCTATTCTACCCGTATTTGTAATGGTTGTGGCAAGCTACATAGAGGAAATTGTTATAAGGCCACTGGAGCTTGTTACAATTGTGGCGAGCTTGGACATTTTGCTAGGGATTGTACTAGAGCACGTTGATCTACACCACGTACTACACCAAAGAGATCAGTCCAAGGTCTTACCGTCAGAGGTCCACAGATAGTCAGTAGGGACAGAGTTAGAGATAGAAGCAGTGCCACTGGCAATCGCAAGACCACGAATCAACCTGAGCAGAATAATGAATCAGCCAGGGTGTACTCCAGGCACCAAGGAGAAGAAGTAGAAACATCAAACATAGATACCGGTACGTTCTTAGTTTTTAAAGGGAATAATTACGTATTATTTCATTTCGACTCTACTTATTCGCATGTTAGAATTATATGTCCTGCTGCAATTTCCTTGCCTGGAAATAAATTTTGATCTGATAGTGACTAACGCTTTAAGATAAGAACCACTGTACTAAGTGTGATTGGAACTAGTATTGGAAGAGTTTGTTAGTGGAAAATATTTTTCTAGAATATAATAAATTCTAGAATTATTTAGTGTATTTATCTAATGCAAGGCTAGAAGACCTAAAGATGAGTTGTGGCAACATAGTTCCCCTAAATGAGAGCAAGGTACTACGGATAAGAAATGTTAGTAACTATCATAGTCAGAATAAACTTAAGATATCAGTGGATTTGAGAGGAATAAGTTATAGGAAAGTTTGATCTATTGGGATGTATCATAGTAACTATGCAATGTTTTTGATATTTGTGCTGTAAGTATAGATTACAGTACTTACTTGGGATTATTGTGTAGAGCTCTTACTACTCGATAGTGCACTAAGATAAGAATAGTTGCAAATAGTTTCTATTTTGGTACAGATATGCCCAGGATAGAGTTTTATTATTAGAAATAAGTTTGAAAATCCTAAAATGGGATGTAAAACTATAAAATGAGAATATCGAGGATTACAGTTATAAGGTAGCTAGAGTCAATGACTCAATCACCTAGTATGAGTTGCAATACATCAAGAATTGTATAAGACTAAAATTCCAGTATAGTAATAAATTAAAGGTAATACTTATAGAGTGAAGTCATTTAATCTTTGATGTGAAGTCTTATGATTATTTTGGACATTATGAGGGAAATTTTTATCCTAAAAGTTTAGTAAAAAACAATATTTTATTTGCATAGTAGCAAGACACAAGATACGATAATGTTTCTTGGAAGAAGATAGGATACCATGGATAATGTTTCTGATTTTTAAAATGACGGTTTAAGGGATTTACATTATGAAACGAGAATAGACAAATTTATACAGTTGTGATAAGATGGTAAGTATATTATTCTATCATAGTCAGTTATACTACAAGAATTGAATGAATACCACTAATAAAATGATACGTGAAACAATGTTTTAATTGGGACAGTAATGAGATAGAAAACAATTGCTCAGATATTCCTTAAGAAGAGCACAATTTTATTGTGCAAAACATAAAGATCAAATTATGATTGGTGTATGACAAGGGAAAAGGGAGAGTCTTGTAAGCTCTTTTCCTTAAGTTGTAGAAGATTTACTAGAAATAATAAAAGGTACTAGCTCTCGACACAATAATTAGGTCAAGAAGAAGAATAAGGCTAGAGAATAAGGTAACCAAAGTGGAATTTGAATCGGTGCCCTTAATCTTTGTGCGTGTGGTGTTTCCCCTATCCCATCGGCCATCTTCTCCAAACGTCAGCAACTTGCTTTGTATCACAACTAAATCTCAATCTCTTTTGTTCAAGAGAAATCCTAGGATGGTAACCTCCTGGGAAATTCTCCATTCCACCTATGGGGCAAACCATGAGGCTCAGAATGGACTGAGCCGAAGCGAACCATTCCTCTACTAGTTGAAACTTGGGCATGACAGATAGAATGGATCAAATGTTGTTTATTCCCTTCTTCAAGATGAAGTAAGTCATACAGGGATAAGATCCATTTAAATTTATAACACTAGGAGGAAAGTTAGTTGAAGAATGCAATCAAAACAAATAATAATTTTAAGTTACGCAACGGTATCCTGAATTGTTTTATCAAGCAAAGGAGTGAACTAATGAGTAACAAGTTAAATGAAAGTGAAAACAGATGGTGGAAAATGTTATCTAGACCTAAATCATAAGTACAAAGATAATGCACATGATGTTTACTTAATTTTCTTGCAAATTTGCATCAATTACCACTCCTTCAACATGAATTGAAAGACAAAAATCAAGTTTAGTCACTAACCTCTAATGGAGCTAATCCAAGGCTTACAAGAACTCTTCCTTTTGATTTCTTTTTGCTCCCAAGAGCTTCACCAAGATGAAATACCAAGGTTTTATGTTGCTAGGTTAGGGTTTTGTTGAGAAAAGACTAAGGAATTCAAGCTTTTGTAAGCATGAAAATGGAGGAGGGAAGGAGGAGCATGGGGCGGCTTCTTTGGAAAGAAGAGTGACTGCTGAAATTTTCTAGAATTTGACTTCTTTTCTACCCATTTTATGTATTATAAGTGTTTTCCTTTAATTTGATTGGCTAAGCATTTTAATTACTTCATGCTTACATAAGCATGAGGTAATAAATCTCATTTATTCACAATTTCTCTTCTTCCTTTTCCTATTCATTTTTATTTAATTTTTCATCAATATTTGTTCATATTTTATGTCATATAATTCACTTACATAAATGGACAAGTTGTTCAAAAATCATCTCTGAAGACGAAATGACCAAAATACCCTCCGTTTGGCTTAACGAGCCAAAATTGTGTGTACTGATTGATTAATTTTTCCTTGTGTTTTCTTAACATTCTATTGTCATGGGAACCCCAATAGTCCTTCCCTGAGGTCCCAAAAATTATTTCACGAAGTTTTCCTCGGGTCTACGGTTACTAACGGCCTTCACCATCACTTTCCCTTCAGGTTACCCATCACTTTCTTGGCTCGTTTAACCTTAGTGTATTTCGTTCCTAAAAATTTTCCTTGATTTTTATGAGCATTATTTGGTTTACTTATAACTCCTCACTCTAGTCTATTTATAATTTCAAACATTCTAGCTGCCCAAACTGACATTGGTCGCCTGAACAGTAGACTATACGAACTAGCTAAAGTGAGGATGTTATAACTCTTCCCCTCTAATAAAAATTTAGTCCTCGAAATTTACCTGATGCAAACAGTTGAGGGAACTGTTGCCTCATCGTCTCTTCACTTTCCCAAGTTGCCTCTTCAGTGTTGTGGTGCCTCCAAAGCACTTTCACCAGTGAAATTTGTTTATTTCTCAGTTCCTTCACTTCCCGAGCTAGGATCTGTATAGGTTCTTCTATATATGTCAAGTCCGGTTGGATTTTAATCTCTTCCATGGAGATGACATGTGAAGGGTCTAAGCGATATCTTCTCAGTATAGAAACATGGAATACATTATGAATTTTATCCAGTTCTGGTGGCAAAGCTAGCCGATAGGCCACTAGTCCCACACGTTCAATGACTTCATATGGGCCAATGAACCTGGGGCTTAACTTACCCTTTCTTCCAAACCTCAGTACTTTCTTCCAAGGTGAGACTTTGAGAAACACTTTATCACCAATTGCATACTCTATCTCTTTTCTCTTCAAGTCGACATAAGATTTCTGTCTATCTGAGGCAACCTTCAAGTTAGCTTTGATTATCTTCACTTTCTCCTCAGTCTGTTTCACCAGGTCTGGTCCTACCAGCTTATCTTCGTCCAATTCAGTCCAACACACTGGGGTTCTACATTACCTCCCATACAGTGCTTCATACGGAGCCATTTGAATGCTAGCTTGATAGCTATTATTATATGCAAATTCTGCCAGTGGGAGATATCTATCCCAACTCCCCTCAAACTCAATGACACAACTCGTCAGCATATCCTCTAGGATCTATTACATAATTCACATTGTTACTATCATTTCAATTTATTATTTGTGTAAATTCAATTAGTTCTTAGGTTTACCTGGATTACTCGTTCTGACTGTTCATCCATCTGAGGATGAAAAGCTGTGCTAAAACAGAGTTGTGTGCCCAAGGCTTCTTACAACTTTTTCCAGAATCTCGATGTAAACCTTAGGTCTCGATCAAATATGATGGAAAGTGGGATTCCATGCAGTCTAACTATCTCACTGATATACAATTATGCTAACTTCTCCAGTGAGTAGTCAGTCCTAACTGGCAGAAAATGTGCTGACTTCGTCAATCTATCCACTATCACACACACTGCATCATGCTTCTTTTGGGTGAGAGGTAGACCACTAACAAAATCCATAGTGACCCGGTCCCATTTCCATTCAGGTATACTTATAGGCTGTAGTAATCCTGATGAAACTTGATGTTCTGCTTTAACTTGTTGACATGTCAAACACTTAGTCACATAGTCAGCTATATCCTTCTTCAGACCAGGCCACCAATAATGAGGCTTCAAATCATTATACATTTTTGTGCTTCCCAGATGCATAGCATAAACACTAGTGTGTGCTTCTTTCAAAATACTAGTCTTCAGTTCCCCATCATCTGGTACACACACTCTTCCTCTGTAGTACAGACACCCATTTGCTTTCACCTCATAATCAGTTTCCTTTCCCTCTGGAATTTTACCCACCATGGCCATTAATTTTTCATCTGCCTTCTGCCTATCTTGTATCTGCTGTAGCAGGTTTGGCCTCACTTATAACTTAGCCAAAATAGCTCCATCTTGAGCTAAGGACAGACGGGCATTTAGTGATCTTAAAGCTGTGATGGATTTTCTGCCCAAGGCATCAGCAACTACATTTGCCTTCCTAGGATGATAATCTATCACACAATCATAGTCCTTTAAGAACTCAATCCATCGCCTCTGTCCAAGATTGAGCTCCTTTTAGGTTGGCAAATATTTTAGACTCTTGTGGTCTGTATAGATGTAGTATTTTTCACCATATAAATAATGCCTCCATATCTTCAGTGCGAAGATAATTGCTGCTAACTCCAAGTCATGAGTAGGGTAGTTTTGTTCATGTGGCCTTAACTGCCTAAAAGCATAGGCAACCACTTTCCCCTCTTGTATCAATACACACCCTAGCCCATTATGTGAGGCATCACTGTAAACCACAAAGTCTTTTCCAGACACTGGCTGTGTGAACACTAGTGCTTCTGTCAATATAGCCTTCAGCCTCTCAAAACTGGCTTAGCACTTATCGTTCCAGCCAAATTTCACATTCTTGTGCAACAACTTGGTCATTGGAGCAGCTATAAGAGAGAACCCCTTCACAAATCTTCTGTAATACCCAGCTAGCCCCAAGAAACTTCTGACCTTAGCTTTATTTCTGGGAGGCTTCCATTCCATCACTGCTTCTATCTTTTTGGGATCCACTCTAATCCCCTCAGCTGATATTATGTGTCCAAGAAAGGAGATTTCACTCATCCATAAGTCACACTTGGTCAACTTAGCATAAAACTTCTTTTCTCGCAGGGTTTGCAGAACAATCCTCAAATGTTCATCATGTTCTTCCCTGGTCTTGGAATACACTAGAATACCATCAATAAAGACCACTACAAACTGATCTAAGTATGGATGGAAGATACAGTTCATAAGGTTCATAAATGCTGCTGGTGCATTTGTTAACCTAAACGGCATCACTAGAAATTCATAATGCCCATACCGGGTTCTGAATCCAGTTACAGGAGTTACTAGATAAGGGGTTCATACGCCCAAGTGTGTCACCATGGGGAGCTCCAGTGCTGTTTGTAAAGAAGAAGGATGGGACTTTGAGGTTATGCATCGATTACCGGCAGTTGAATAAAATGACTGTGAAGAACAAATATCCGTTGCCTAGAATTGACGATCTGTTTGATCAGTTGAAGGGAGCAGGAGTATTTTCAAAAATTGATCTCAGATTAGGGTATCATCAGTTCAGGGAGAAGAATGCAGATGTGCCAAAGACTACATTTAGGAGCTGGTATGGGCATTATGAGTTTCTGGTGATGCCCTTTGGCCTCACAAATGCACCAGCGACATTCATGGACCTTATGAACCATATCTTCTATTCATACCTAGATCAGTTCGTAGTGGTCTTTATTGATGATATTTTGGTGTATTCCAAGACCAGGGAAGAACATGATGAGTATTTGAGGATTGTTCTCCAAACCCTGAGAGAAAAAAAGCTGTATGCTAAGTTGTCAAAGTGTGACTTCTGGTTGAATGAGATTACATTCCTTGGACACATAGTGTTAGCTGAAGGGATTAGAGTGGATCCCAAGAAAATAGAAGCAGTGATGAAATGAAAGCCTCCCAGAAATACAACTGAGGTCAGAAGTTTTTTAGAGCTAGCTGGGTATTACAGAAGATTTGTGAAGGGATTTTCGTTAATAACTGCTCCAATGACCAAGTTGTTACACAAGAATGTCAGATTTGACCGGAATGACAAGTGTCAGGCTAGTTTTGAGAAGTTGAAGGCTATGTTGACAAAGGCACTAGTGTTAACACAGCCAGTGTCGGGAAAGGACTTTGTGGTCTATAGTGATGCCTCTCATAATGGGTTAAGGTGTGTATTGATGAAAGAGAGGAAGGTGGTCGCCTATGCTTCTTGGCAGTTACGGCCACATGAACAGAATTACCCTACCCATGATCTAGAACTTACAGCAATTATCTTTGCACTGAAGATATGGAGGCACTACTTGTATGGTGAAAAGTGCTACATTTACACAGACCACAAGAGTCTGAAATACTTGCCAACCCAGAAGGAACTCAACCTCAGACAGAGGCGATGGATTGAGTTCCTGAAGGACTATGATTGTGTGATTGATTACCATTCTGGGAAGGCAAATGTAGTTACTGATGCTTTGAGTAGAAAACCCATCACAGCTTTGAGATCATTGAATGCCCGTCTATCCTTGGCTCGAGATGGAGCTATTTTGGCTGAGTTGCAAGTGAGGCCAAACCTGCTATAGCAGATTTTAGATGGGCAAAAGGTAGATGAGAAATTAATGACTACTATGAGTAAAATCTCAGAAGGGAAAACAACTGACTATGAGATGAAAGCAGATGGGTGTCTGTACTACAAAGGACGAGTATGTGTACCAGATAATGGGGAATTGAAAGCCAGTATTTTAAAAGAGGCACACACCAGTGTTTATGCTATGCACCTAGGAAGTACAAAAATGTATCATGATCTGAAACTTCAGTATTGGTGGCCTGGTATGAAGAAGGACATAGCTGACTATGTGACTAAATACTTGACATGTCTGCAAGTCAAGGCAGAACATCAAGTTCCATCGGGTTTGCTACAGCCTATACACATACCTGAATGGAAATGGGATCGGGATTTTGTAAGTGGTCTACCTCTCACCTAGAAGAAGCATGATGCAGTATGGGTGATAGTAGATAGATTGACAAAGTCAGTACACTTTCTGCCAATAAGGACTGACTACTCATTGGAGAAGTTAGCAGAATTGTATATCAGTGAGATAGTTAGACTGCATGGAATTCCACTTTCCATCATATCTGATCAAGACCCAAGGTTTACATCTAGATTTTGGAAAAAGTTGCATGAGTCCTTGGGTACACAACTCCACTTCAGCATAGCTTTCCATCCTCAGACAGATGGGCAACCAGAAAGAGTAATCCAGGTAAACAATTGAAACCAATTGAACTAATACACATATTGAACTGAAATGGTAATAATAATGTGAAATATATGTCAGGTCCTTGAAGATATGCTGAGGAGTTGTATCATTGAATTTGAGGGAAGTTGGGATAGATACCTCCCACTGGCAGAATTTGCATACAACAATAGCTACCAAGCTAGCATCCAAATGGCCCCATATGAAGCACTGTATGGGAGGAAATGTAGAACTCCAATGTGCTGAACTGAATTGGGCAAAGATAAATTGGTAGGGCCAGACCTGGTGAAACAGACTGAGGAGAAGGTAAAACTAATCAAAGCCAATCTGAAGGTTGCCTCAGACAGATAAAAATCTTATGCCGACCTGAAGAGAAAAGAAATAGAATATGCGGTTGGTGATAAAGTGTTCCTCAAGGTGTCACTGTGGAAGAAGGTACTAAGGTTTGGAAGAAAAGGTAAGTTAAGCCCTAGGTTTATTGGTCCATATGAAGTCATTGAACGTGTGGGTCCAGTGGCCAACGGGCTAGCTTTACCACCAGAGCTGGACAGGATTCACAATGTGTTCCACGTATCTATGCTAAGAAGATACCGCTCAGATCCTTCACATGTCATCTCCATGGAAGAAATTGAAGGACAACCGGATTTCACATATGAAGAAGAACCCATACGAATCCTGGCTCGGGAAGTGAAAAGGTTGAGGAATAAGCAGATTCCACTGGTGAAAGTGCTTTGGAGGCACCACAACACCGAGGAGACAATTTGGGAAAGTGAAGAGACGATGAGGCAACTGTTCCCTCAACTGTTTGCATCAGGTAAATTTTGAAGACGAAATATAAATTAGAGAGGAAGAGTTGTAACACCCTCCCTGTAGCAACTCCGTACATTCTATTGTTCCGATGACCAGTGTGGGTCCGGACAGCTAGAACGTTCAGAAAAATATTTAAACTAAAGTGAGGAACCATAATTAACTCAAATATTAATAAGAAAAATTTAGGAAAAATTTTAGAAATAAAATACAATCAAGTTAAATGAGCCAGTGCCCTAGCGATGGGTAACCCAATGGGAAGTTGCGGTTCTCGCAACTAGGAGGCCTAGACCCTAGGGAAAATTTATAAAATAATTTTTAAGACTCCAGAGAATAGTCATTGAGGGTTCTATGGCATTAGAATGCCAAGAAAATGCTTAGAAAAAATTTTCAATTGGTACAGACAATTTTAGTCTGTTAAACTAAACGGAGGGCATTTTGGTCATTTCATCTTCAGAGATGATTTTTGGCTCACTTATTCAGTTAAGTAAATAATTGTTATGACATAAAATGTGAATAAATATTGCTAAAAATTAAATTGAAAATTAGTAGAGAAAAAAAGGAAAGAAAATGAGATTAAATGACAATTTTGACATCACATGATGTCATCAACCCTTTTCCCACCAATCACAATTAAGCTAACCTATTAAAAAGGGATAATTGAGACCAAAATAACCAAAATCAATCAGATTTCATCTCCTTCAACAAACTTGCCGTTTCCTCTTCTCCCACCCAAAACCACCATTAAAGCTTATATAAGCTTTCTAACTCACCAAATCTCACTTGAGACCCTAAGTCCACTTCAACAAAATTTGTCTATACAACTTGGCAAGGTGATTGGCTGCCAAGAAAAGCCAAGAAAGTGAAGTTTAAACTTGGGAGAATTCTGCTAAAAAAAAAGGTTAGTGTCCAATTCTTGTTCCTTTTATTTTAATTCATGTTCAATGGCATGAATTGTGTAGGAAATATAAGAAAATAAAACAAAAAAGTGTGTGTGTGCACCTTATAAATTTTTGGCAGCTATGGTTAGCTAGGGTTTGATGATTTTGCTTGATAGAAAAGTGTTGATGAGCAGCCCTTAGTGCTAAATGCATGATTGAACTTAGTTGTGTAGATGAAATGCAAAGATTAGGCATGTATAACATGGAAAAATATGGACACTTAACAACATTAGGGTTTGCTCATGTGATGGTTCATTAACCTTGTAATGGTCAATTAGTGACCATTTGAGTATGTATAAAGTGAGTTGAGGCTTGGCATTTGTGTATGGGTGAGCTGCCTTGGCTGACCTGCAGGACTGAGCATGAGTCCAGCAGGTTTGGGCAGTTATAAATAGAGTTGTAGAGGTTTAATTGGTGCAAGGCCAATTGGACATTAAACTAGACACATAATGGCACCACTTTAGTGAAGAAACCCTGCCCAGAAAACCAAACCAAGTTAGCCTAAAAATTGCCCTAATCCGGGTGACTTCCATTCTGCCTGGGCAAAATGACCAAATGAATAGTGTTTATTCATTTGGTCATAACTCAGTGTAGAAAGGTCCAATTGACCTGAAATTTTACCTGAAGAAAGCTGAGACATAGACCTAAAACTTTCATGAAGAAAACAAATCCAAATTCTGAACATAACCTAGTCAAATTGCCAACCAAACTTAGGTTACCAAATCTGGCAGAACCAGTTTTGCCCAGAATTTTGGATTTTGTCCAATCCGGCCAGTTATGGTGTTTAGGCCATAACTTGAGCTAAAAAATTCCAAATGAAGTGATTCAAAAAAATAAATGTAATTAGACAAAATAAGGAACAACTTTCATGAAGACAACTTTGCCAAATTCCTACTGTAAAAATGACCAATGGAACAGTAAACACAAGGCTTGAAATCTAAAAATTTTAAACAACTAACATTAAGCTTAGAAATGGTATTAGCAACCAATACCAACAACTTTAGAATGCAAAATGTGGTATGTTGGGAGTATTAGAACCAATGTACCTATTGTCTATGCAAAAGTCAATATTTTAGTTGACTAATGAAATGAATAGTAACACCTAAACTTAAATTTCAAGAATTGTAAAGTATAAAAGTGTAACATGCCCTAGTACACCTAGCAAGATTGGTTTGGATAGGTTGGCATGCCAATAGGGTTCAGTTAGTAGTACTGCACATGGCATTATGCCATTCTGTGATTTCATGGCTTTTAGCCATTCTAACATTGTGTTGAGACTTGGCCTTGTGCCTAATGTTATTACAGCTTATTAGTTGTTATGTTGCACACCGGGAGACACATATGTGACCGATGGTGTGACGGCACGAGGTACTTGATACCCAGTGCCAGTTTACCCGTTTATCCAGTCTAGTCATCCAGTATAGGTTACTTGGGCAACCAAAAATGAAAGTTGACAAATTTAATGAAATAATGAATATAACAAGTACCAAATAAATAAGATTACTAATAATTATCAAAAATTTATCTACATGAGACATCAATACACTCACTGCATATTTATTTTTTCTTATTAGTTCTTTTTATATTATCATTGGCACCACTAAGCATTATTGCTTAGCGCATCGCTTTTTGCCATGCGTAGGTTCTGGAGAGACAGACAGAGAGCCTAGCAGACCACAGACTGGTGAGGTCACAGATCTACCTAGCGTCAGAGTCACCTTTTATCTACAGTGCATCAGTTGTAGGACCTTTAGGTCCCTTTTGAAATTATGTTTTTGCATTTTGTAATAGGTAGTAGTTTATGATTTGTAAATTATGAACTCATGTAAATAGTAAATTTATGTAATCATATGTTGATGTACATATTTTGAAGAATTTTGTTAATTAATATAATTTGAGAATATCTTCATGAAATTTTAGTTGATTTTGAATTTGAATGAAATTGTGGATTAAGGTTGAGAACTTGAAATGATTGCTAATGTTGAGACCATGTTGATGGTTATTGGAGTTTGAGAATGATTGGAAATGATTATTGGAAGTGTTTTTCACAGGTTCCGAAGAACTATTTTCTCCATTTTTAGTCGGTACTCTGCCGAATTTTCTATAAAATTTGCAGAACCTCAAATAAATTATAATTTCAATAAATGACTTAAATGAATTATATTTCACAAATTGTACTTCATAACTATGAAAAAAATAAATTAGGAAGAATAAAAATGATTGAATTAAATAAGGTGTTCCGGTACACTGCGTAGCATATCTTGCTCGGCTACATGTAGACGGGTAAGGGGTGTCACACCTCTTCTAGGTGTGAACTGTGGTCTGGGCCCCTGGGACTGACCCTGACCTTGTGGTTGTCTTGAACCCTGAGCAGGAGGACCCTTACTCTTCTTACTAGGAGCAGCAAATGAACTGGACTAACCCGGACCCCTCTTCTGCTATCTTTCCCTTCTGGTTTGCTCATTGATTCGGACCCTTTCTACTTTCGATGCAGCATCAACTAATTTGGCAAAATCTATGATCTCCAATGCCATTATCATGACTTTGATATTGTCATTGAGCCCTTCTTCGAACCTTCTACACCTTTCTGCCTCTGTAGGGACTATCTCCCTCCCATACCGGCTCAGTCTGACGAATTCTCACTCATATTCTACCACTGAAAATTGCCTCTGTCTCAAACTGATAAATTCTCTTCTTCTCTCTTCTAAATATACTTTACTGACATATTTCTTCCTGAACTCTGTGAGGAAGAATTCCCAGGTGATCCGTTCCGGTTGCACCTCGCTGGTTACTGTGTCCCACCACTGATATGCATCATCCTGAAGTAGGGACACAGCACCCTCAAGGTTTTGCTCGGGGGTGCAATTAAGCTATTTCAGCACTCTGATTGTTCTATCCAACTAGTTTTCTGCTGTCATGGGATCATCCTCCTTCTTCCCAAAGAAATCCACAGCCCCATGTTTTCGCAGTTTCTCCAGATGGAACTTCTGTGGTGCTGGTGGAGGTTGTGGCTGTGGTTGTGGTGGTGAAATTACCCCCATCATTTGCCGGTAAAACTCGGTCATTTATTGAAATAGTGCAAAATGAGGTTGGGCAGGTGCCTCAGCTGCTGGTGGAGCAGATTCTCCCCTGCCCCCAGATTCAGCCCTTGTTGGAGCACGACTCTCCACCTCTTCATCAACTGCTCTTTGAGAAGCAGGATCCATATTCAAAATAAGAAAACAAACAGATCTGCATCAGTGTCACCTCAATACTTATAAATGCAATGCAACGATATGCACTCTATCTAGGTCCAGAAACACCTAAACCGATGCTCTGATACCACTAAATGTGACACCCCTTACCCGTCTACAGTGTAACCGAGCAAGATATGCCACACAGTGTGCCAGAGTACCAAATCATATTTCAATTCAATTTGCCCTTTTTACTTATTTACTTGCAATTTTTTATTAATATGAATTTTTCGTAAATTTTATAGAAAATCCGGTAGAATGCCAGCTATAAATTAAAAAAATAGTTCTTCTAAATCTGTTAAAAACACTTCCAATAAAATCATCGCATCATTCTCAGTCAACCACCAATATATTCTCAACATTTTCTCAAATGACTTCAGTATCTCAAAATTCAATTCATTTCATATCACACTCAATTCAATGAGGAATGCTCACATTTATTACTGAACATAGTTCATAGATAATTACATCAAAAATATAATTACATGAGTTTATAATATACATTACAGAAGTTTACAAAATACAAAATACCAAAATACCAAAAGTGGCCTAATGCCCTACCAAATACACTGCAAATGTGAGGTGACTCTGGACTCCGTGTGCAGATCTGAAAGCTCACCCTGTATGAGGTCTGCTGGACTCCCCAGCTATGTCTCTAGTACCTGCGCATAGCAAAAGCGACGCGCTAAGCAATTCTGCTTAGTGGTGACAATATAAAATAAAATAACTAAAATAAAGTAAATATGCAGAATGTATGTTTATATTTTTGGTAGACTTAATTTCTGATATTTATTATAGTATTATTCGATTAAAATTTGGTAAGATTTATTATCATTGCCCAAGTAACCCATACTGGTCGACTGAACTAGATAAACGGGTAAACTGGCACTGGGTACTAAGTACCTTGGACCATCACACCATCGGTCACATTGTGTCTCCTGGTATGCAATAGAACAGCTAATAAGCTATAATAATTATCAGGGATAAACCCCAAATATAACAACTAAATCAATATAGCCAAAGGCTATTATGTCACAGAATGGTACGTGAGGCCATAAAACACAGAATGCAATGAAGCCATATGCAGTACTGCTAACAGAACCCTATTGGCATGCCAACCTACCCAAACCAATCTTGCTAGGTGTACTAGGGCATGTTACACTTTTAAATTGTACAATTCTAGAAATTTAAGTTTAGGTGTTGCTATTCATTTCATTAGTCAACTAAAATGTTGACTTTTACATAGGCAATAGGCACATTGGTTTTAATACTCCCAATATACCACATTTTTCATTCTAAGATTGTTGGTATTGGTTGCCAATACCATTTCTAAATTTAATGTTAATTGTTCAAAATTTTTAGTTTTCAAGCTTTGTGTTTACTGTTCCATTAGTCATTTTTGCAGTGGGAATTTGGCAAAATGATCAACATTAAAGTTGTTCCTTATTTTGTCTAGTTACATTTATTTTTTTGAATAACTCCATTTGAAGTTTTGTAGCTCAAGTTATGGCCCAAAAACCACTACTGGCCGGACTACAAATTTTCCAGATTTTCTGGACTTACCAAATCTATAGTATTTTGAGCAGTGATTGCAGGTCACTTTTTGAATATGTCATGGTCATAATTTGGGTTAGGTTTCTTCAAGAAAGTTGTAGGCCTATATCTCAACTTGTTTTTGGTAAAATTTCAGGTCAATTGGACCTTTCTACACTGAGTTATGACCAAATGAATAAACACTGTTCATTTGGTCATTTTGCCTAGGTAGAATGCAGGTCACCCGGATTAAGGCAATCTTTAGGTCAAATTGGTTTGGTTTTATGGGCATAGTTTCTTCACCAAAGTTGTGTCATTATGTTTCTAGTTTCATGTCCAATTCACCTTGCACCAATTAAACCTCTACAACTCCAGTTATTGCTGCTCAAACCTGCTGGACTCATGCCCAGTCCTACAGGTCACTAAGGGCAGCCACACTAACTTCAATTCCCACTACACAAACCACTTCATTTCTGATTCGCACATAGCCAAATGGTCAATAATTGACCATTAAAACTCTCTTTCACCAAATACATGAACAAGTCTCAATTTCATGCTCAAACCCTAGCTCAACCATCTCAAAACTTGCATTTTGAACCTTTCACTATCCTAACCAATAGATTAAGGTTAAGGGCAGCCACAATACCATTTTAATTCTAAGAATTCTTCAAAACCCTACCAAGTTCAAGGCTGCTGGAATTTTAAGCAAGACATACACATGATGTTTACTTAATTTTCTTGTAAATTTGCATCAATTACCACTCCTTCAACATGAATTGAAAGACAAAAATCAAGTTTAGTCACTAACCTCTAATGGAGCTAATCCAAGGCTTGCAAGAACTCTTCCTTTTGATTTCTTTTTTCTCCCAAGAGCTTCACCAAGATGAAATACCAAGGTTTTATACTGCTAGGTTAGGGTTTTGTTGAGAAAAGACTAAGGAATTTAAGCTTTTATAAGCATGAAAATGGAGGATGGAAGGAGGAGCATGGGGCGGCTTCTTTGGGAAGAAGAGTGGCTGCTGAAATTTTCTAGAATTTGACTTCTTTTCTGCCCATTTTATGTATTATAAGTGTTTTCCTTTAATTTGATTGGCTAAGCATTTTAATTACCTCATGCTTACATAAGCATGAGGTAATAAATCTCATTTATTCACAATTTCTCTTCTTCCTTTTCCTATTCATTTTTATTTAATTTTTCATCAACATTTGTTCATATTTTATGTCATATAATTCACTTACATAAATGGACAAGTTGGTCAAAAATCATCTCTGAAGACGAAATGACCAAAACGCCCTCCGTTTGGCTTTAACAAGCCAAAATTGTGTGTACTGATTGATTAATTTTTTCTTGTGTTTTCTTAACATTCTATTGTCATGGGAACCCCAATAATCCTTTCCTGAGGTCCCAAAAATTATTTCATGAAGTTTTCCCCAGGTCTAGGGTTACTAACGGCCTTCACCATCACTTCCCCTTCTGGTTACTCATCACTGGGGTTTCGGCTCGTTTAACCTTAGTGTATTTCATTCCTTTTATTGTGTTTTCTTAACATTCTATTGTCATGGGAACCCCAATAATCCTTTCCTGAGGTCCCAAAAATTATTTCATGAAGTTTTCCCCGGGTCTAGGGTTACTAACGGCCTTCACCATCACTTCCCCTTCGGGTTACTCATCACTGGGGTTTCAGCTCGTTTAACCTTAGTGTATTTCATTCCTAAAAATTTTCCTTGATTTTTATGAGCATTATTTGGTTTACTTATAACTCCTCACTCTAGTCTATTTATAATTTCAAATATTCTAACTGCCCAGACTGACATTGGTCATCTGAACAGTAGACTGTACAGACTAGCTAAAGTAAGGATGTTACATAATTTGGTCAATTCACCCTTAGAGGTGACTTTTGGCCTAAATGTCCATTAAAATGTAGAAAATTAAATTTTGAAAAAATAGATTAGAAGAGGAGAGGTGTGTGAAAGAAAAATGAAAAAGGAAAAGAAAAGTCAAAATTTAAGTGAAATTATGACATCATGCATGACATAATAATTTTATAATTTTAATTTTGGAAATTAAGGGATAATTACTACATAAGAGTAACCAATTAAAAACAAAAAAAAAAATATTAGTCATTTCATTTTCTTCTTGCCGTCCTCCTCCTCTCTCTCCTCTCTCTCACTTTCATTTTTGCTTTCCTCCATTAAAGCTCACTTGAAAGCTTCCCTAACCCTAAATTCAACAAAGAATTTTGTAGTTTCCTTCGTTAAATTTTGTATTTGAATATTGGTAAGAAGCTTGGAACAAGAAAGAAAGGGAGAAATTGAAAGGAATAGAAGATTAGGAATTCAAGAATAAGGTAAGTTTATGTTTAAGCTTAATTACTTTAGTTTTCTTGAAATTAAGTTTGATTAACATGAGTTAGTATTAAAAATAGATGAAATCATGTTTGAATCTTGAAAAGAAAAATTCGGCCAGCTTATAGGGGTGATGAATTTGATGAGTTAATTAAATTAAATATGATTTGTGATGTGTTAAGAGGTGTTGAGCATGGTTAGTGAAGTAAATTTATGTGAATTGTGCTAATTTGGAGACTTAGGGTTCTTGATAATTGGGAATTTGGGGAAAATTTTGGTGATTTGGTGAATTAATGTAAATTGACCTAATTGAGGTTGAAATTGGTCAATTGGAGTGATTTAGAGTGTGATTGAATGCATGGAATGGAATTGAAGTTGTGTAGGTGAAATGGCCAATTCTGGCACCTTGACCTTGGTCAACTCAAATGGCCATAATTGAAATTATGTTACTCCAATTGGTGTGAGGTCAATTGGAGATGAAAATTAAGACCCAAAGCTACAATTTTCATGTAGAAACCCAATCATAAAACTGAACTTAAGTTGGTGCAAACCTTGGTTGTATCTGGATTAGGCACACTGCCACTGTACAGAATTGATTATATGAACAGTACTTATTCAAATGGTCATAACGTGGTGTAAGGTCCAAATGACCTGAATTTTATACCAATGGAAAGCTTAGACATATTAGAACAACTTTCATGAACAACACAAACCCAAATTTTGACCATAACTAAGTCAAATTGCCAACCAAAGTTGGTTGCTCAAATCTGCCAAACCCAAATTGTGCCCAGAAATTCTAGGTTTGGACCAATCCAGCCAGCCTTAGAAAAATAGGCATAACTTGAGCTACAAAACTCTAAATGGAGTGAATCAAAAAGGGAATTAAAGCTAAGACATTAAGGAACAACTTTGATGAAGGAAGTGTAGCTAAATTTTCACTGTAGATATGGTAAATGGAACAGTAAACTTGGGTAACCAAAACTGAATTTTTGAAAATACAACAAGGGAACTTTGAAATTCAATTGGCAACCAATGCCAACAAAATTAAGATCCAAAATGTGGTATTATAGGGTATTTGGAAATGGTATACCTAGAAAGTATGAAAAAGTCAACATTTTGACCAATTGGTCAAATGAATAACAACCATAACATACCACATACAAAGAATTCAATTTTTAGGGGAAACTTATAAGGTAAATTTAGTAGGAAAAAATGAAATTGTTGAAATTAATTATTAGAAATAGTTTGAATGGATACTGAAATACTTTAAAATTATGTGTTTCAGTTGGAAAGAGGTCTTCAAAGGAAGAAAGAAAATTGGAATAGATCAAGACAACTAACGAGGTTTGTGCATAACCAATTTTAATTTATAAATGTCTTATATATTTTTTTGAATGATTAAACGATTTTAATTCTTTGTGATTTATGTTTATTAAGTTATGATTTGATTTCAATAATTATTGAGTATTGTTGTGGATTGAATAAAATTGGCTTTGGAAAATTGTGATTGAAATATGGTTTACATGGGAAATGAAAAAAAAAAGTTATGTTTTGAATTGTGATGGGAATGGAAAATATTGGTTATTGGAATTGGCATTGAAATTGATTGGTATTGTGATTTAATGCTCACAAAAAGGGCAATGAAATATATGATTTTATTTTCTATCTCACTATTAATGCTTAACATGGTTATTACCCATCCCTAATTTGTTGAGGTGACACTGGAGTTAGCTTTGTTTTGATTACCATGGTATGTGTACATTGATGTATGATCTTCCTCATATAAGAGGTTAGATCAATGATGAAGATGGCCCTTTTGGAAATTAAATTGATATGGTGTGATGGATAGAATGTGCACGATTCGATCTCCCCTACCATAGGGAGTGAGAATTACTTTAAAGATGGCCCTCACAGATTAGTCTTGCATTAAGATAGTGAGAATAAAAATGGATTGAAAATGAGAAATTATGCTTTTCAAATGATATTTTATGCACAAATAATTTAAAGGAAATTATTTATTTTAATTGGCTCATATTATGATGTTTTTCGCTATTAATGAAATTCAAAATCTATTGCCATAAATTGATGAGAATGTTTCGATGTTTATTTATTATTGGAAAATTGTAATTATTGATCATTGTCATTTAAATAAATGATTTACATTATTAAAAACATTGATTTTGATTTTGTGAAATATGATGAAATTAAATACTTCCAAAATTGTTGCTATGATTTTATTAGAATATAGTATATTACATTTTAAATTATAGTTGTACACCACTGAATTCACCGCTCAGCAATAGCTTTGTATGTTATTGCAGGTGAAAGTAAGGATAGTGCAGTTGAGTGAGATCACTTGAAACTGCAACTTGAAGACAGGCTGGGATAAATTTTGATTATATCATAGGTATAATATTGTACACTAAATTTTGAAGTAATTATGTAATTATGTGTATGTAATGTACGTTCGAGCAGTTGTACGGTCAATTTTGTAATATTATTTTTGGATATACTCAAATGTAAATTATTGAAATGTTAAATAGAGATTTTATCTACTTGTATATTTTTGTAAAATAAATTTTATTACCCCAATGAATGCAATACTTAGATTTCTTTCTAAATTTTGAAATTAATGAATTACTTCCTTTATGATGAGTTTTATTGAAAATGAATTGAGATGGATTGAATTTGATTGCGGGAAATAATTTGTGAGTTGGTTGAAATTGGATTGAGAAAATTTTTGTAAATTTCTTTTGTAGGTAAATTGAAAAACTATTTTTACCCGGTTTTAATTGTAACCACACAGATTTTTCGGAAGAATTTTAAAAATTACCTAATTATCCCTAATATTTCTAAGACACATACTTAAGTTGAGAACACTTAAGATAGATTTTTCTCACCACGTAAACTTTAAAAATTGCATTTGTTTGTCAAAATCCCTTGTAGTATATTTAATAGATTATTGGTAGGCGAAGTTTGGTAATTTATTAGGTATACTATGGGATCATGTCATGCCTTACGGAGGGGTAGGGTGTGACAATAAAAGCCATAAATCACATAATGGCACGAAGCCATAAGCAGTACTGCAAGTCAGAACCCTATTGGCATGTCAACCTATCCAAACCAATCATAACTAGGCATACATAGGCATATTAGCATCTTAAGTATTGGTTCTTTGCATTTTGTATCACTGTGGTTACTATTCATAATACTATTCATATTAAATTTTGATTATTCCATAAATAATAGGAACATAAGTTTCAAATTCATGTTCATACCACATTTTGGTTTATAAAGTTGTTGGAATTAATTGCCAACCCCAATTCAAGTCCTCCTAGGAGCATTTCAAAAATTGCAATTTTTGTAACCTAAGTTCACTATTCCATTAGGCCAATCTACAGTGTAAATTTGGCCAACCTTTCTTTATCAAAGTTATTCCTTAATGTCCTTAACTTTAATTCTCTTTTTGAATCACTCCATTTGGAGTTTTGTAGCTCAAGTTATGGCATTTTTACCATAACTGGTAGGATTGGTCAATGTCCAAAATTTTCTGGGCAGTTTTGGTTCTGGCAGTTTTATTGAGCTATTTTTTGTTAGCAATTTGATTAGATTATGGTCAGAATTAGGATTTCTATTCGTCATGAAAAATGTTCTGCTATGTCTAAGCTTTCCATGAGTTTAAGAATCAGGTCATTTGGACCTCTCTACAATGAGTTATGGCCATTTGCACAATCACTGTTCATATGGTCATTTTTCCAGGTCTAGCATATGGTTACCCAAATTCAAGCCAATTTTAGGTCACTTTGTGTTGGGTTTCTAGGCAGGGTCTCTTCATGAAAAATGTGGCATTATGTCCCTAATTTCACCTCTATTTAGCCTTACACCAATTGAAGCTATACAACTCTACTTATGGCTACCCAAACCTATTGGACTCAAAGTCTAGAATTTCCAGCATAAGGAGCACTTCTCCTTTGAGCATTTCAATTCCACAACCAACTCCATTTTAAGGTCAAACCACATCAAATGGTTATTAATTGACCTTAATAACACCAATTCAACAATAATTTAACAAGCCCCCAATTTTGATTCAAAACCTTATCTTCCAATGTCTCAATTTCATTCTACACATAGAAATTCAAGTTCTAAGTCATACTAACTTATCAAATACCATTACTACGCAATTTTAAGTCAATTAAAACCATCAAAACCACCTCTCCCTTAGGGATGCTGAAATTCACACATACTCCTTCATACATGATTTGTTTTATTTTTCAACAATTTCTAACTCAATTCAACTTTCTATAAAGAGTAAAGAGAAAAGAGAGTGAGTATTTGCACTAACCTCTCTTCCCCAACTTTGACCTTGCCCAAACTTCAATTCTCCCACTTTCTTGGCTGCCAAAAACTTCTCCAAGGTGTAAAATCAAGTTTTAGTGAAGTGATCTAGGGATTTTATGGTGGTATTATATGGGATTTCAAGTGAGAAAGAAGAGAAAATGGAGGAGAGCTCTAGGAATGGTGGTTCGGCCACTTTGAGGAGAAGAAGAAGATGACTAGTTTTTATTTCATTTAATTTCATTTTTATCCTTTTATAGTGTTTTTCAAATTTTAAATGGGTAGAGATTTTAATTGCATCATTATGACATCATGCACTTGTCATAATTAAAATTTTAATTTCATTTGTTTTTATTTTCATTTCTTCTTTCTTTTTCTCATTTCAAATTAAATTTTTATCAATATTTATTCATATTTTATTATATAATTCTCATTTAATTAAATGGACATGTTGGTCAAAAATCAACTCTAAGGGTGAAATGACCAAAATGCCCTTCGTTGTGTTCACCGAGCTATAATTGTCTGTATCGATTGACATGAATTTTTCTTACATTTTCTTGGCATTTTATTGTCATCTAAACCTCATAAATTCCTTCAATTACATTTAAAATAATTATTTCACTGGGTTCCCCATGGGTCTGCGGTTGGCAACTATCTTCACAGTCACTTCCCGTTAGGGTTACCCATCGCCGGAGCTTTTGCTCGTTTAACCTGTTTACAGTTCATTTCTTTAATTTTCCTTCAATTTTTCTTAGTCATTATTCAGGTTATTTATGGCCCCTCACTTTAGTTTAAGTATGGTTCCAGATATTCTGGCTGTCTGGACAGACATTAGTCACCGGAACAGTAGAATATATGAACTATCTAAAGTGAGGGCATTACATCACACATCATTTTTTCTACTTGAACAAGAAATATTGTTAAGATTTAGTTATCTAGACAATATGCAAGTCTATACAATCAACAAGAAAAAAAAAATTACTTAATTTCTCTTACCTATGTACAATATTTTTACCTTAAATTTTGTTAGTGATCTGCAACACTCTCTCTAGTTTTAGCACTCCTTCCCCATCGATGAAGATCGCCACCCATGTTAATTCTTCAAACATTTTAGCACCTTTGACATTACCCCTGTGTAGGACACTTCCATACACTATTTTTGTGTTGGAGCCCTCAAGCACCCCAAATCTCATAATTTAAGATTAGGTTTCCGTTTTGCCTTAGAGAATTGCTGGTTTTTGCGATTTTGCGATGAATTTGGCTCAAGTTAAGTTTTTATTTCCCAATTTGGTTGTAGCTAAATTTTCTTTTTTTTTTTCCCTTTAAAGTGGAAGGTTTCTTTTCACAATTTGACTTTTAAATTTTGGGGAAGGCATTTGTTTCAGTCTATGAAATCTGCAACTTGAGTTTTTTTTTTTTTCCCCTTGATGATAGGTTTTAAAGGAATTAATTTCATAATTATTTTTTTTTATCCAAAAGTATACACACGCACACAGACGATTCAAGGACAGGACACACCCTTTGGTAAAACTATAGTAATTTTATCAAGGCATGTTAACCCATAAAAATTGCCTACACACGCTATCCACAGCCGATGTGGGATCCTGAAGGAACAGCCCTCCATGCAGCAGACCACATATACACGACTCATATGTGGGGGGTTGCCCACGTGCACACCAGCTCACCCTCTCGAGCACATTGAATTTTTTTATCCAAAGGTATACACACAGATGGTGTAGGACCCACTTTACGATATAATTTAGAGATTTCATTTATGGAAGATTAACTCTTAAAAGATTATATATAAGTTTATTTTTCTTTTAATTTTAAGAATTTTCATTTAAACCTTTTTTTTCAATTTTCAAATAGTTGAATTTTTTTATTTGAATAAAATTTTAGTTTAAAATTTCACAATTTTAAAAGATGATTTATATATTATTAAGTTAAATCTTTTTTATTTATTTTACCAAACGGACAAGTAAATAAAATTAATAGTTTGGAATTAATTAATTAACGAAAAGTTAAATTTAAGGATTTAATTAACTTTGTTTCACATTAAAGAGATTAATGGGACTTTATATATATATATATATATATATATATATATATATATCAAGAGTAAAGAGAAAAGAGAGTGAGTATTTGCACTAACCTCTCTTACCCAACTTTGACTTTGCCTAAACTTCAATTTCTCTCACTTTCTTGGCTGCCAAACACTTCTTGAAGGTGCAAAATCAAGTTTTAGTAAAGTGATCTAGGGATTTTATAGAGGGATTATATGGGATTTCAAGTGAGAAAGAAGAAAAAATGGAGGAGAGCTTAAGGAATGGTGGTTCGGCCACTATGAGGAGAGGAAGAAGATGACTAGTTTTTATTTCATTTAATTTCGTTTTTAGCCTTTTATAGTGTTTTCCAAATTTTAATTGGGTAGAGATTTTAATTGCATCATTATGACATCATGCACATGTCATAATTAAAAATTTAATTTCATTTGTTTTTATTTTCTTTTCTTCTTTCTTTTACTCATTTCTAATTAAATTTTTATCAATATTTATTCATATTTTATTACATAATTCTCATTTAATTAAATGGACATATTGATCAAAAATCAACTCTAAGGGTGAAATGACCAAAATGCCCTTCGTTGTATTCACCAAGCTATAATTATCTGTATCGATTGACATGAATTTTTCTTGCATTTTCTTAGTATTTTATTGTCATCTAAACCTCATAAATTCCTTCAATTACATCTAAAATAATTATTTCACAGGGTTTTCCACAAGTTTGCTGTCTTCATAGACGCTTCCCGTTAGGGTTACCCGTCGCCGGAGCTTTGGCTCATTCAACCTGTTTACATTTCATTTCTTTAATTTTCCTTCAACTTTTCTTAGTCATTATTTATGTTATTTATGGCTCCTCACTTTAGTTTAAGTCTGGTTCCAGACATTCTAGCTGTCCGGACAGACATTAGTCACCAGAACAGTAGAATGTATGGACTACTTAAAGTGAGGGCGTTACATCACACATAATTTTTTTCTACTTGAACAAGAAATATTGTTAGGATTTGGTTATCTAGACAATATAAACATCTATACAATCAACAAGAAAAAAAAAACTACTTAATTTGTCTTACCTAAGTAAAATATTTTTGCCTTAAATTTTGTTAGTGATCTGCAACACTCTCTCTAGTTTTAGCACTCCTTCCCCATCGATGAAGATCGCCACCCATGTTAATTCTTCAAACATTTTAGTACCTTTGACATTACCACTGTGCAGGACACTTCCACACACTATTTTTGTGTTGGAGCCTTCAAGCACCCCAAATCTCACAATTTAAGATTAGGTTTCAATTTTGTCTTAGAGAATTGCTGGTTTTTATTTCACAATTTGGTTGTAGCTAAATTTTTTTTTTTTCTTTTTAAAATGGAAGGTTTCTTTTTGCAATTTGACTTTTAAATTTTGGGGAAGGTATTTGTTTTAGTCTATGAAATCTGTAACTTGAGTTTTTTTTTTTTTTTCCCGTTGATGATAGGTTTTAAAGGAATTAATTTCATAATTATTTTTTTTATCCAAAAGTATACATACGCACACAGACGGTTCAGGGATAGGATACATCCCTTGGTAAAACCATGGTAATTTTATCAAGGCATGTTAACCCATATAAATCGCCTACACACGCTATTCACAGCCGATGTGGGATCCTAACGGACCAGCCCTCCACGCAGCAGACCACATATACACGACTCATATGTGGGGGGTTGCCCACGTGTTCACCGACTCACCCTCTTAAGCACTTTGAATTTTTTTTATCCAAAGGTATACAAACACACACATATGGTGTAGGACCCACTTTACAATGTAATTTTGAGATTTCATTTATGGAAGATTGACTCTTAAGATTATATATAAGTTTATTTTTCTTTTAATTTTAAGAATTTTCATTTAACCCATTTTTTTCAAATTTCAAATAGTTGAATTTTTTATTTGAATAAAATTTTAGTTTAAAATTTCACAATTTTGGTTTAAAATTTGACAATTTTAAAAGATGATCTATATATTATTAAGTTAAATCTTTTTTATTTATTTTACCAGTTTGAAATTAACAGTTTGAAATTAATTAATTAACGAAAAGTTAAATTTAAGGATTTAATTAACTTTGTTTCACATTAAATATATATATATGTGTGTGTGTGTGTGTGTGTGTGTGTGTGTGTGTGTGTATGCTCCAATTGTGTTCTTACAGTGAGTTGAAAGTGACATTGCCCTTTATCCAAGAAAGTATATATTTCATTACTTTCACAAATATTTTATGTAATTTATATATATATATATATATATTACATAAAATATTTGTGAAAGTAATGATGTCACGATCTAACCTATGGGCCGGACCGGCACTAGGACCTAGGCCAACCTAAAGCCCCCGAGGCTCGTAGTAAGCCTAACTATTCCTCAACCCATGACTAGGCCCACAATTTAGGCCCAATATGCATATAAAATAATTTAAATTAAACTGTTGTAATTTTATTTCGGGCCAACTTAGCCCAGTAATTATCAGAAACTAAAATTAGGGGAGCCCAGCTCAACCCTGTTACACCATTTACAAACTATTTAAAACTCATAAAAATTTTTCATTTGTTAATACAAAAACTTAAATTCATGCAATCACTAACAGGATTAATGCTACTACTAGTACATGCGGAGTCCTAAATTATGAATTTGGAGAATAACAATACAATTAAGTAATCTTTTCATAACCTGCAAGGAAAGGGACAGGTTATTCTGAAAAATGTCTCTTCCTGTAGCCTGGAAAAAAAATATGGTGAACAGGAGTGAGCGTTCGACTCAGAGAGTAAAATATCAATTTTAACCATAATCTCTATAACTATCTAAAGTTAATACACCCTGTAGAGTGAAATGCAACATCGGCAATATTTTCACATCATAACAGCAGAAAGGTAATTTGGAGCACTCACACACCTAGTAATATCGATCATAATATATGGGAGTCGATCCCCTATACAGCTCTCTTAAATCCAACCTGTGCCAGCGAAGAACTCAAGCCGGACTTTCGCTTAACAAACCAAATCGGGGTCCCAGCGAAGAACTCAAGCCGTGACTACCCCCGAAGGACTGGGTCCCAGCGAAGATCTCAAGCCGTGTCTACCCGTCCTGTCCATAGCCAACACCACATCACACACACGCCAACACACGCACACTGCTCCAAATTACCACAACAACATATATGGCACTTTAACAGTTGTGAATGCAACATAAAACGTGTCTAGAATTTAACTACATAAATATATACATATAAGTGATGCATGGGCATGCTTGACATATAATAATATTGAAATTACAATTAAAATTAATATTTTACTCACAGTACACCGATGACTATTGTGGCTGCTGGATGCAGAAAAATGGCTGATCTCGATCATCTAATAATTAAATTATAAATTTATTAGTACTAAGTTAAGATAAAACTCTAAAGAGGCAATAGACAGCTTATTTCATGCCGGAAATCCGACAGAGTTTCCCCTATACTTGGGACCTACCCAACCTGCAAAAAGGCTCAAATAACACTTCTAAATTCAACTCATATCTCATCATCATTATATGGCCCCTCCTGGGCCCTTCAAACCAAGCAATACTCAAAATCTTAAAAATTACGTTTTAGTCCCTAAATTGACATTTTGCAAAAATCCACTCAAACAAGCTCTAAAAATTCTAAAATTTTTACCCCGCAGTCCTTAATAATATTATAAGGCTATTAAAAAATGAATTGTAATTTTCTAATCACCCATGAATATTTTAGTCAAGAATATTACTCAATTTCATAAGTTTCCAACAGCCAACATATTCTTAATTCAACCCAATTCAATATTCACATATTTAAACCTCCATCCTCAAGCTTCAACCAATCATATAAAATTTAAATATCTTAATTTCAAGTAATCTTATATGCCCATATGCTAAAAATCTAACTAAAATCCATCTATATTTTCAAAAATATTCTACAATCACTCAAAAATTCAACAAACATCATAGAATATCTCCAAATAATTTTATTTTCATCATATATTTTTCTTAGAATTTTTCTCCAATTTTTCCTGTTTAAGAAACACTGTGTTTATGCTCCACAGACAGAGAAATAATGAAAATAATCTTACCCAAAGTTTATCTATGTCTCAAAAATTTCAAAAATTTATGAGAAAGCCCTGAAAGTTGAGTCATCTCCAAAGCCCACCGAAGCCACCACCGGAACCACCGCGCACGGTGGCCGGCCACCGATCGCCGATGACATTTGCCAGATCTGATTATACCATCATGTTCCTCCCCTCTTCCTCAGTCCATAGGTGGTCTCGGATCGTCGATCCAACGGTCGGATTGTCCTAGATCTGACGAAAAAGCTTGAAAAACCCGAAACTTCTCTCCTCCATATCTCACTCATCCGACCTCCATTTGCTGCAAATTTGGTATCAAAAGAAAGCTCTCGGAACAAGCTTTCCAACGCCACCTAAATCGCCTCGATCGGACGTCGGATGAAGCCGGAATCGCGCTGGAAAGCCGCTGTCCACGGTGCGCGCGTTTTCTCTCTCTTCTCCCTCTCTCGCCGCCGTTTCTGGTGGTTTTGGCCGTCGCTGGAGGGTCGCCAGCCGAGTGGGGAGCCGCTTGGGAGGTCGCTGGCCGATCACTGGAGAAGGAAAGAAGAAGAAGAGAGGGGAGGAGAGGAGAAAAGAGAAATTATGGGGGGGGGGGGGTGTCCTCCCGATTTTTGACCCTTTTTTTTTTTTTTTAAACCTGGCAGTAACAGTGGAAATCCACTGTCACACGCCAAGTCCCATCTTTTTTTTTTTTTTTTTGGTTGCTACATTCTTTCCCCCTTAAGAAAAATTCGTCCTCGAATTTTCAAATAAACAAAGAAATAAGGAAAAGGAG
Organism: Hevea brasiliensis; assembly: GCF_030052815.1. Taxonomy (NCBI): domain Eukaryota; kingdom Viridiplantae; phylum Streptophyta; class Magnoliopsida; order Malpighiales; family Euphorbiaceae; genus Hevea; species Hevea brasiliensis. Next base: position 77,926,953 of record NC_079504.1, read on the forward strand.
ATTATTAGAACAAGTGCAATCATTACTCCTCCAGCTATGCAGAGATTGGTAAAACATTTATTCTTCAAACTCTTCGTATATTATATATGACATTCTACTGCTCTCTGATTCTACTATAGTGTCCTCATCTCTTTCTAGAGATGCTTTTATCTTGTAACTATTCATTGACCATTTTTTTGACATTTCAAATATTCGCTATACCTCACTGCTCTTGACTTTATGTCTCATAACTTAATCAACTTTGGCACTTATCTCACTTTTATTACGCCTTAACGTGTCTCTTGGTGACTTCAGTCCTCATTCCTTTGTTTCGATAATCTCTGTTTTCCCAAAACATAACTTATGTTCCTTACCCTATTATGTTCTATAAGATGTTTCCTGTAGCACCTATGCATCTTGTTCGAGATTTTCACTCTTCTTATGACCTTAGTGGTCAATACCTATAAATCTTTTCACTCCCATGATACTTCAAATTTTTCAATCTCTTTTGTGTCATTACTAAGGTCTTTAGACCAACCCTTGCCCATCTTATGTAACTAGTCAGGTAGAGTCTCCTCCAAGGGCCAAGTGTATCATTTATCAACATTAGAAAGTGAACTGGGTCTCTCCTTCTAGGTAACAAAAGTGTTTATATTCCCTGACAACTCAATCCATGCTACTTTATCATTTCCCACTCCTCTGGAATGGGAATATCCTGACTTTCTCCTAAAGCTTCTTATTGTGTGACCTACTTCTGATATATTGGCACTTAGATCGAGGCTCCACTGCTCCTTTAATCTATCATATCATAATAACTTGTTTTAAACATCTCTTAGTGTGCTCCTAGCATACCTATTCCTTCTTATCCTCACCATTATAACTAGCTCTACCGAGCTTTCTTCCTGTCCTTTGGATCTTATCCACTTCCTTTTTCTGTTTCTACTATTGTTGATATCTTTCCAACCTACTGTACTTATTCTTTAACCTTTGTTTCTCTCATTCTTATACTTTTTCCTTCAAGGATGTCTATCCCATCATCAACTTTAACTTTCTTTTTATTTCTTAGTCCTATCTTGATTACTAGTTCCATTACTTCGAGAATTTTAATCTTACAACTGACCCCTACCAGCACATTCTTCACATTATGTAACACTTGTAATTAACCATAGAAAATTCTTTTTGTATCCCCCTTTTTCAACTTAACTATCAGAACATTATCATTCCTTACCAGCCTTAGTAGGAAATTGCTTATCCTGAATAGATAGGAGCCCCATAAACTATAAGTTCCATCTGAACTAACATGGTTGTGGGAAATATATGTCATGCCTTAATTCCAAACAAGATACTTCACGTGTTCATTCTCCTTAATATAATCACATATACTGCCCATAGCTTTCTAAACTTCAACCTCAAATTACCCATCAGCAACAATTTCATCTATTTAAACTCATCCATAAATAGTACTTCCTCTAGCTCATAGTTTAAAACGGTTGCAAGCCTTGGTAGCTAACTCCATTTGACTCCTGTCACTATTCTGATCGTCCTTTCATACTTAACACTAGGTACGTACTTACTGTCATTCTCATATCAAGAAATTGTGTATGAATTGGTGCCTACCAAACTCTCAAATAACTAGGTCTCCTTGACTCAGTCTCTATTCCTTATATAACCTTCTAGAACAAAAAGCACAAGCTAAACTTGAAAAGAAAGAAAAATATCCTCTTATTTTCAACTACGCCCGATTGTCCACATAATAACGTTTAACCTATGTTTCTTGGTCTTTCTCTTCAAATTTCATCATCTCCTAGCACAATTGTGCTCTACCTATAAGGTATCATTTGCATGAACCCTTTACCGTACCATTGTCCTTCCTGACATAATATTTTATAATTTATTAACTTTACTTATACTCGACCTATGATTCATATCTATCATCATTTATATTGTGTCCTTAACTTTCATTGATTCTTAAAAGATTTCTCTCACTAATAGATTCTTCCAACACTAATTCCACCCTTATCTATAGTCATTAATTTTATCCTTGAACTTTCTAGTGATCTATAACCACCCAGACTTGTCACTTTTCGTTCTACCCCTACTGGTGTCCTGTCGTTATTGCTTCACTGCAAAGTGATTCTGTTGGTCACACTAAAAATGTTTGTCTGACATTCATAACGAACCTCTAACTACCTTCTCACTATCTCAAAAGTCTAACCTAAAGCCTATGTGTCATTATCTATAATTCTTTCCACTCATCATACCTATTTGATCTCTTAGATTAACTTTTATTCAACTTACTACTTACTAACTTCTTCTTCTCTGCTTAATTAGATAGTCCACAATATCATCGCACACCTTCTAGCTTTTGCTCATTATTATTGTATTCCTTACCTAATCTTCTTGATACTGTTAACAAGTTAAAAGAATCTTGCCCCATTGCTATCCACTTCACTTTAGAAATAGAGAATAGATAGAGTATGATCCAATCATGAAACTCCAAGTAGCCCCTGGCACTACCTCAACTACATCATGCTATGAGTATCACATTACTAGATTTCACACCTCTATCACTATTCTCACTAATATGGTCCCATTTTGGGTTCTCCATCCTTGTCATTCACCTTTTCAATAATAACACTTAGCCTACCCTATATCTTAACTTTGTTCCTTTTATTATGCACTGTTTAGGTTGTCCTTTCATTTATTTCCTTTGTCTTACCCAAAATAGAACTTGACTATTCTATCCCTGGTTCCATTCTTCTTCCTAACATGATAGCTGTACTTGCTAACTATATCTTTCAGAGTCTCTATCGCGTTGTCATGTGTCTGCGCTACTCAGATTTGGTCCTTTGACCATTCTAGCTAGTACTTCCACTGGCATTTAGATTATATTTCATCTGCAATCAATTGTCCAAACCTTTATTCTGCACTTTCTTTATCCATTGGCCTTCTATGATTTATCTTTGCTAATTTATTACTCTTAACACTATTATAATTAGATTATACTATTGTTTTGAACAATATGAAGTTAAAAAGGAACTCAGGAAATTGCAGTCGTATATCGTATGATTTCTATTCTTATCCTTTAGCTTATATAATACCCTTACTACCTCGAGAACTGATTCTGCAGTAATTTTATTTATTTATTTATTTATTTATTATTATTATTATTATTATTATTATTATTATTATTATTATTATTATTATTATTATTATTATTATTATTATTATTATTATTATTATTTTCCATGTTTACTCAATTGGCCAAAACTTAAGATTCCGGGCACCCAAACCCGTCATCCAATTCAAAGGATTTACATCCATCGTGATCTAATTATATATGATTCCTATAATGGAACTTGTATCCTCTGCAGGATACCCAAGCCAACTACTCTCTACCACACTCTACAGTCCCATCTAGGGCACTGTTTTGTTGGTCACCATTATTAGTAATAACCTTTGATCCCTTCTAAAAAGATAGGTCTATACCCTAACTTGCTGCAACAAAGGTACTACATTTACCACCTTGCCCAAAACCATGTCAAATTAATGTCTCTCTTATCATATCATAGCTCTGTAAATCATCAATTCATAGTTTCGACCTTCTCTAGGTAGTAGAGTTATACTTTACACCCTGCTAATACACACAAGGTATTCTATTCTCACTAAGTTCTAAGCAAAACGTCTGTCATTCTGCAAAAACCATCCAAAATTCCATACCGTGGACTAGATGGTCTCACTCTATAGGTGTCACCTTTACTTTGCAACTAGTTTGAAACCTCTGATCTGATGGCAACTCTTAGTGCAATTCTAGCTCATGCTAAGGTAACTGAGTCACTAACTCTAGTTACCACCCAACTGTTGTTAGTAGTATGCCCTAGAGCATATCATTTAGTATGTATCTTGTACATATTTTTATTAATAAAAGGCATTTCCACTTTTTCGTTTACATAATATATTTATGTGTGATAGAAAATGTCCATTGATATTTTGTTAGAAATATTATTCTTAAGTTGTTAAGAATATGAGTGACAATATTTCTAGCACACAGTATCATAAATAGGTTCACAATCGAGGATACTTCATAATAAGGACATGATTTATCTAGAAAGATTGTATTCATATTTGTTCCCAAGTTATCTATATGAGATATAAATAAGATGGATTGGTGAGTCTCATGCCATATAACAAACATGATAGGCACTTATAAATGATAAGTAGGCCGAACCAGTGACACTTATGACAAGCACATGGAGTTTACTCTTGTCAATGTTTTGTCATAAATCATATCAGTGCATATAATCTTTAGACCTGAGATAGCACAGTTATCTTGTATATAAGTAGTTTGAGTTTGATACTGCTTTCATACTTGTACTGTGTATGGGTATATGGGCATCTGTTGGCTCCTACTAGTTATATATGGAGGTAGGTGTTGATTAAGATGGAATCTGTTCCTCTAAGTAAATAGAGATAAAATCCTATGTTCATTTAATTGTTCTTGATGTTTCCAGTTCCTGGCCAGGACAGATAGATTTATTCAGAAAAGAGTTTCTCATGAGAAAATCTTTTTAATCAAGAACTGGAATTAAAAGAGAACATAATATTTATAGCAAATGGAGTTTGACATAAACCATGACTCCAGCTTGAGTTGGGATTTTTTAACAGAGAGATTCTAGTGCATGGTAACATATGATTATAGGTTCATTTAAGGTAAACCTTATTACTAATTGGGTGGCCATGGCATGCTATGCTAGGTGTTAACCATGGTCTATGAGGTTCATAAAATGATTTAGAGAAATCATTTATGGTAAGAAAGAGTTCTGATGATATTAAGAGTTGATATCATGTCTCATTGCCAATTAGTGATGAGCCAAGTAAGTCACACACATACACAAGTTATCACCTATTTAAATATGATTTAATTAATTAATTAATTAAAGAGTTTAATTGATTAATTAAATAGGTTTGATTTACAATTAAATTGCAAAGTCCCTAGCATGACTTGAAACCAAATCTAGATTATTGGATGTGTAGTATAGATTAAATTTATATTTAAAGTGTTTAAATATGAATTTAATTAATGAGAAATTAATTAATTGAGATTAATTAATTAATTTATATTTGATATAAATTAATTAGAAGAAGAGAAATAATTATTTTGGGTTGAGAACTCAAAATTAAGACACAAGGGCATTTTGGTCATTTCACAGTGTGACACGTGGCACCATGAGATGGTGATACATGGGATTACACATAAACTTGCCAAATGTTTTTTTAATCATGTAAGATGATTAAAATCAAGATGAAATATAGGTTTGACACTTGGCACAATGTGATTGGGTCACTTAAACCTAGAGCTAATCAAAGGGTGACATGTGGCAAGGTTTTAATGTGTTAACCTAGCTATTTAAGTGTTGTTATGAAAAGAAAAAGCAACCAGCAGCCACTCCTCTCCTTTGTCATGCCACTTTGAGGCTTTTCATCTATTCTTCTTCATCTCTCATCAATTCAAAGAGATTAGCCATCAATCTCTTGAATTAAGAACACTAGAAATTGTTTCTAGTGTCCTGTTTACATCTCTAATCTCTTAAAAGGCAGAACTTGAATTTCTAATTAATAGAAAAAGCTTTAGAAGCTGTTCAAGGGCTGCCATAGGTGTTCTTGGTGTGGACAAGCTAGAGGGACAACATCTGGTGTCTTGAAGACGAATCTCAAAGGCGCAGACATTGCGATTGCATCAAGAGGTTAGTGTAATCGTTCTTGATTTAATCTAGGGTTCTAAAATTAATCTAATTAATTTTAAAATCTTAAATGGCAAATACAGATCCAAAAACATATTAAAAGTGTTTTAATATATTGTTTATCATTGAAATCAAATAGATAAAAATAAATCTTGCATGATGCATGTGACCCTAGGTGAAAATTTTTGAATTCAGTGGTATAAACTTGTGTTTTTCTCGCTTTCGTTCCTTCCGTTGGTATCAGAGCCACTATATTTACTATTTAGATTGTTGATTATATGATTTACTTGTGTGATTTGATCATGAGATGATTGATCCATTGCTAGTTGCAATGGATGTGTGGCGGCACACATGGAACAAAGCTTCTTCAAGGTGGTGCAAGGTTTGCTTTTTAATTTACAATTGTTGTATAATCTAAAAGCTCATCCTATGTCTAATTAAATTGTTTAATTAGAATTTTAATTACACAATTAAATTATGATTCAAATCTAAATTTTAAAAGTTATTTGAATGTGATTCAAATCTGAATTTTTAAAGTTGTTTGAATCATATTTAAATCTGATTTTTAAAATTGATTGAATAAAATTCAGATCTGATTTTTTAAAAAATGTTTGAATGTGATTCAAATCTGATTTTTTAAAAAATGTTTGAATGTGATTCAAATCTGAATTTTTAAAGTTGTTTGAATGTGATTCAAATTTGAATTTTTAAATTTGTTTGAATGAGATTCAAATCTGAATTTTTAAATTTATTTGAATCATATTCAAATCTGGTTTTTTAAGTTGAATATGAGATATTCAATTTAATTTAAGTATGTATGTTTTATTTAATTGTTAAATAGTGATATGCATGATGGATGATCATGGACTATAAAAGACCAATGTGATTGGATTTATTTCTTTTATGGTTCTTTGGGATTGTAAATTAATTAATTTATTTTAATTTATTTTGGGAATCTATTATTAAGTTTGTAATAATTTTTGGATTGTAATTTCATTTATTTAAGTTCTTGTAAATTCGCCTTGGTATGCCAATGATTACTATGTAATATTGGATTGCAAGAAGTTCAAGGAGGTCAAGAGCATTGGTGGGACCAGTGGGAGGAATTCAAGATCAAGTGTTGATTATGTACTTCTTCAGTAACTCTTGTAAAATGAATGAATGAAATGCACCTAGGAATGCCCTGATTCAATTCTTGGTGGCTCAGAATTGAATCCTTTAGAAAGTCCATGATCATACCATATTTACTGCTTATCCATGAATGCATGAGATGTATGGGAATGTATGCAATTATATGATATATGCATGCTAATTGGATAATGAGCAAAGTGAGACCTTAATAGTAATTAGAATGACCATAAAATCTTCCAAACAAATGATTAAGTTGGAAATGCTATAATTAAAGTAATTATAACATAGACCCTCCATTGGAGCAATTATTTTAAGAAATTTTAAATAGTTACATAAGATGCAATTAATTTAAGAGATTTTCTTAAGAATAATTGTTAAGCATGAGATGTTGTAAATATGTAAATGGTTTAGTGGCCAATATTGGATGTACCTGAGGACATTAAAATTATTTGCATAACTACTGGCTCAATGGGATCAACTTAACTAATGCAAGATAAGTCAATAATGGATGTACCTGAGATTTTGAGCATTAGGGGCTAGGTAAAGGATTGAACCTCACATGAGATGTGATGGGCAAGGAGTTGCTCACTTATAGTTTATTGTAATTCCAATAATGGATGTACCTGAGGATGATCAATAGAATTATAAGAATTCAATCACCCACTAGAAATCTATCCAACTAGGATTTCCGTTTTCTACTTTGGAAGTGTAGGATTCGCTAAGTTAGTGGGAGGACCAATTTGATTAAAAGACCATAATCATTTTGGTTAATTATATGATACATTTACTAATTAATCTGGTTATTTTCTGCAGTTAATTTTTTGATAAAAATGAGCACAAAACAACCACCACCATCCAATATCCTTGCAAGTATACTTGATCACAATAGGTTGACAGGAGCTAATCTGTCTGATTGGCTAAGAAATTTGAAACTTGTCCTGAACCTTGAACATATAGGATATGTTCTAGATTCAAATGTTCCTGGTCCCTTACCTCCAGAGGCCACACAAGAGGAACATGAAACTTTGGACAAGTGGAAGGAGCATGATATGAGAGCTAAGTGTTACATGCTTGCTTCCATGAGTAATGAGTTACAGAAGCAACATGAGAACATGCAGAGTGTGAGTGAGATCCTCCTTCACCTACAAGAGTTGTATGGTGAGCACAGCAGGAATGCTAGGTATGAGATATCTAGACAGCTATTCCGTATGAGGATGTCTGAGGGACAGAATGTTGGGGATCATGTCCACAAGATGATTCGGCTGATTGAGTAATTGGAACATCTTGACTTCAACATGGATTTCCAACTACAAACGGATTTGATCCTTCAGTCCCTTCCTGTAACACCCTCCCGGTAACCACTCCGTACATTCTACTGTTCCGGTGACCGGTGTCGGTCCGAACAGCTAGAATGTCCGGAAAAATATTTAAACTAAAGTCAGGAACCATAATTAACTCAAATATTAATAAGAAAAATTTAGTAAAAATTTTAGAAATAAAATACAACCAAGTTAAACGAGCCGGTGCCCAAGCGATGGGTAACCGGAGGGAAGTTGCGGAAGCGAGGAGCCCTAGAGGAAAAATTATAAAATAATTTTTGGGACTCCAGAGAAGGGTAATTGAGGTTCCCATGGCATTAGAATGCCAAGAAAATACCTAGAAAAATTTTTCAATCGGTACAGATGATTTTGACCCGTTAAGCCAAACGGAGGGCATTTTGGTCATTTTGCCTTCTGAGGTGATTTTTGGCCGACTTGTCCAATTGAGTAAATAATTAATATAACATTAAATATGAATAAACATTACTAGAAATGAAATTTGAAATGAGTAGTGAAAGAAAAGAAAAGAAAATGCAAAATAATGCAAAAATGACATCATATGAGGTCACTCACTTACTCACCAACCAATCAAAATTAAGCTATCAATTGACTAACAAATAAAAAGACAAAATGAAGACCAAAATAGGAAAGAAAGTGCAGCAGCCACCCTCCCCAAGAGACCAGCCGAAATTCACCTCCATAGCCACCTCCATTCAAGTTTTTTTTTTCAAGCTTTAGATCTCCATCATTCCACCATATTTCCCTAACCCCTCTTCATTAAAACTTTACCCCACACCTTAAACAAGCTCTTGGCAGCCAACAAGAGGAAGGAAATTGGAGTTTAGGGCTTTGGAAATTCTGCCCAAACAAGGTTAGTGCATATATACATCTAAAGCTTTTTAAATTCTATGTTAGAGACTTGGAATAAGTAGGAATTTGTAACTAAAATGAATGAAATCTATGTCTATCCATGCCCTAAGTTTCGGCAGCCCTATTGAATGAAAAGGAATGAGGGTTTTGATGGACTTAAAGTGGACTAGAGATCAAGATTAAACCATGTATGCATGTGATTATTGAATGAGATAGTTAATTAAAGCATGTTGTGAAAATTCATATGGAAATTAGGGTTTGGAAAGGTGAAAGTGTGACTTGGCTTAGGAAATTGTTAGGGCACATTGTAATGTCAATTAGTTACCATTTTAGATGTGTTGACCATAAATGGGACAGAAAAATGAGATTGCAAAGTGAGGATTGCAGGCTGCCTAGGACAGCAGCATAGGGACTGAAAATTCAATCCCTTTGCACTGCCATAACTTGGGCAGTGGTAGTCCAATTGAAGTTTGGCCAATTGGACATGAAACTAGGCTTATAATAGCACATTTTTTCTGAAGAAACCATGCCCAAAAGACCAAATCAAGAGGACCAAAACTCAGCCCCAATCCAGATACCCTGTACTGAATTCTGCAGAATTGACCAAATGAACAGTAACTGTTCATTTGGCCATAACTCACTGTAGATTTGGTAAATTGGCCTGAAATTTTTACAGCAACAAGTTAAGACATAGACAAACAACTTTCATTAAGGAACCTACCCAAAATTATGGCCAGAACCCATTCAACCAAGTGACTCAATTTACTGTTCATGCACTGTAGATATGGTAAATTTCTGCAGAATGCATATCCGGACAGCTTGGGTTTTTGAGCCATATCTGGAGCTACAAAACTTCAAATGGAGTGATTCAAAAAAGGAAATTCAACTACACAAAATAAGGAACAACTTTCATGTTGTACATTTCCTCAAATTCGAAGAGTAACAGTGTCCAATGGAACAGTGAAGTTGACTCACCAAAATTGAAAAATCTGTTTGTGTTGAGTTACACTTTGGAATGGCAAAAACACTTAATGCCAACAAGTTTTAAACACCAAATGTGGTATGTTGGGAGTGCCAAAGTTGATGTACACATTTTTATTCTAAAAGTCAACATTTTTATTGACCAATGATGAATAGTGACACAAAAAAAGTTGAAATTCACAAATTGACAAATTTAAGAGTTTCAAATGCCCTAGTATACCTAACAAGATTGGTTTGGATAGTTTGGCATGCCAATAGGGTTCAGTTAGCGATCGCACATGGCAAACATGCGATTCTGTGATATCATGGATTTTAGCCATTCGACTTTGCATTGAGACTTGGCCTTGTGCTCGATATTATTTACTGACTTGTTAGCCGCTCGCTGCACACCGGAGATGCATATGTGACCGATGGTGTGACGGCCCAAGGTACTAGGTACCCAGTGCGGTTACCCGTTATCCATCCGATCGCCTAGTGTAGGTTACTTGGGGCAACCAAATGAATAAAAGTGAACAACGTTAATGAAACAATGAATATATCAATACCAAACAAAGAAAGCATACACATTCTCTACACATTTATTTTCTTGCTATTTTCTTTTATTATATTATTGCACAACTAAGAATTATTGCTTAGCGTTGCTTTGCCACGCGTAGGTACCGAGATCCCGATCGCGAGCCCAAGAGACCACAGATCGGGTGAGTCCATCCGCGTTCTGCTCGATGTCCGTGTCACCTCACACTGCAGGTGCATTGGTAGGACACTAGATGTCATTTTGTCATTTTGTAATTAAATTTTTATTTCTCATATGTATTTGGGATTTATGTAATGTATTTTGAGCTTATTGTAAATAATAAAGATTTATGGTCATGTATGGTATTAATTTGAGTATTTAATGGTTGTTTATATATGAGAACCCTGAGAAAGGGATGTTTTGAGCAATGAAAAGGTTGTTGAGACCTGAAATTGAAAAATTGTTGATATCTTGATATTGAGTTTTGTGATGATATTGGAGTTGAGAATGAATGAAATTGTATATTGGAAGTGTTTTTAACAGGTTCCGAAGAACGGTTTTCTCCATTTTTAGCCGGTACTCCGCCGGATTTTCTTTAAAATTTTCGGAACCTTAAATGAATGATACTTTTGATAAATGGTTTAAATAAATTGTATTTCATAAATTATATGCAAAAGCATTGTCTAAATTAATTGAGGAATATTAAAGTGTGCCGGTACACCAGGTGGCATTACTTACTCGGGTATACTGTACACGGGTAAGGGGTGTCACATTTAGTTGTATCAGAGCACGGTTTAGGCGTTTCTGGGCCTAGATTGAGTCCATACCATGCATTGCATTTGTAAGAGTCGAGGTGACACTAACGCAGATCTGTTTATCTTTTTTATTTTGAATAGGATATGGATCCTTCATCTCAGAGAGCCGTTGAGGAGGAAGTGGAGAGTCATGCTCCACCTGCAGCAGCTGAGACTGGGGGCATGAGAGAATCTGCTCCGCCAGCTCAAGCAGAGCTCGCCACCTCCACAGGCCATGTTCCAACAAATGGCCGACTTCTTTAGACAAATGGCCGGAGTAATGCCAGCACCACCACCACCACCAGTTCCACAGCAGAAATCCCACCTGGAAAGGTTAAGAAAGTTTGGGGCGGTGGATTTTTATGGCAAGAGAGAAGATGACTCGGTGGCAGCCGAGAATTGGTTGAACAGAACAGGCAGAGTCCTAAAACAACTTCACTGCACCCCAGAGCAGAACTTAGAAGCTGCTATATCCTTGTTACAAGACGATGCCTACGGATGGTGGGACATCGTGTTCGATGAAGTGCAGCAAGTCAGAATTTGGGACTTCTTCCTCTCTGAGTTCAAGAAGAAATATGTGGGTACTGTATACCGGAAGAGAGAAGAAGGGAATTCATTAACTCGAGGCGCGACAGCTTGTCGCGGTCGAGTATGAGAAGGAGTTTGTTCGGTTAAGCCGCTATGGAAGGGAAATAGTCCCTAACGGTCGAAAGGTGCAAGAGATTTGAAGAGGGATTGAATGACAATATCAAGATACAGCTCACTTCCATGGGAATCACAGAATTTAACAAGCTAGTGGAAGCTACAATAAGGGTTGAAAAAGTGAGAATCAATGAGCGGACTAAGGGAGAGACAAAGAAGAGGGGACCAGTCGCCTAGTTCCACCCTGGATTTGGGAAGAAGTTTAAGGGTCCTCCCGCACGAGTTCAGCTCACCACGTGGTCGTGGTCACCTGGGGCCCAGCCACGCTCACCCCTAGGAGAGGTCAGTCCACACCATCAGTGGGCAGCTCTCCAGGGATGGGGTTCAGGGGACCAGCCCCAGCATTTCCTGCGTGTCCACACTGTCAAAAATGGCATAAGGGGGAGTGTTGGAGAGTGACTAGTGCCTGCTTGAGGTGTGGGTCAACAGAGCATCAGTTAAAGAACTGTCCACACAGAACTACTACAGCTGCTCCAACACAAGCAGAAAGACCTGCTCCTGCACCACAGAGAGGTAGAAAATCTGGCAGATCTGACGCAGTGGGACCATCACAGAGGCCTACATCTGAGCCAGCAGAGAGGCCAGATAACAGACCACCTGCCAGAAATTATGCCTTGAGAGCTCAGGAGGAGCAAGATGCCCCGGACGTCATCAGGGGTACGTTCTCCCTCTACACTACTCCTGTGCATGCATTGGTGGATCCAGGATCCACTCACTCATACATTTGCATCAATCTACCCGTAGAAAGGGGGATACTGGTAGGGGAAAGTGACCAAGACATTCTGGTCACTAATCCATTGGGCCACAGTGTAGTGGTGAACAAGGTATACAAAGGTTGCCCGTTAAGGATTCAAGGGTATGAATTCTTGGCAGACCTGATTGAGTTGCCCTTCCACGAGTTTGACGTGATTTTGGGAATGGACTGGTTGTCACGTCATCAGGCAATAGTTGATTGCAAACTGAAGAGGATTTCTCTAAAAACTCCGGAGGGTAATGAAATTACAGTTGTGGGTGAAAGGACAGATTTCTTGTCCAATGTCATCTCAGCCACTGTTGCAAGAAGAATGATGAAAAAAGGCTGTGAAGCCTACCTAGCACTAGTGTTGGATACTATGCAGGCTAAGCCAAACTTGATTGACATACACACAGTGAGAGAATTCCCCGAATTATTTCCTGAAGAAGTTCCTGGTTTGCCACCAGAAAGGGAAGTTGAATTTTCTATTGAGACACCGCCTGCACAAAGACCCATTTCCATTGCTCCTTATAGAATGGCACCTACTGAATTGAGGGAGTTGAAAACTCAGTTGCAAGAGTTACTAGATAAGGGGTTCATACGCCCCAGTGTGTCACCATGGGGAGCTCCAGTGCTGTTTGTGAAAAAGAAGGATGGGACTTTGAGACTTTGCATTGATTACCGGCAGTTGAATAAAGTGATTGTGAAGAATAAATATCAATTGCCTAGAATTGATGACCTGCTTGATCTTGAAGGGAGCAGAGTAATTTCTAAGATTGATCTCGCATCGTGGTATCATCACCGAGGGTGAAGGATGTAGATGTGCCCAAGATCGCATTCAGACCGGTATGGGCATTATGAGTTCCTAGTGATGCCCTTTGGTCTAACAAATGCACCAGTGCATTCATGGACCTTATGAACCGTATCTTTCATCCACACTTAGATCGGTTCGTAGTGGTCTTTATTGATGATATTTTGGTGTATTCCAAGACCGATGAAGAACATGATGAGCATTTGAGGATTGTTCGCAAACCACGAGAGAAAAGAAGTCAGTATGCTAAGTTGTCCAAGTGTGACTTTTGGTTGAATGAGATTGCATTCCTTGGACACATAATGTCACCGATGGGATTAGGTGGATCCCAAGAAAATAGAAGCGATGATGGAATGGAAGCCTCCCGTAAATACAACCGAGGTCAAGTTTCTTGGGGCTAGCCGGGTATTACAGAGATTTGTGAAGGATTTTCCTAATAGCCGCTCCAATGACCAAGTTGTTACACAAGAATGTCGATTTATTTGGAATGACAAGTGTCGCACAGCTTTGAGAAATTGAAGGCTATGTTGACAGAGGCAACAGTGTTAACACATCCAGTGTCCTGAAAGGACTTTGTGGTCTATAGTGATGACTCACATAATGGGTTAGGGTGTGTATTGATGCAAGAGGGGACGGTGGTCGCCTATGCCTCCCGTGCGATTGAGGCCACCTGAGCAGAACTACCCTACCCATGATCTAGAGCTTGCAGCAATTATCTTCGCACTGAAGATATGGAGGCATTACTTGTATGGTGAAAAGTGCTACATTTACACAGACCACAAGAGCCTGAAATATTTGCCAACCCAGAAGGAGCTCAACCTTAGACAGAGGCGATGGATTGAGTTCCTGAAGGACTATGACTGTGTAATTGACTACCATCCTGGGAAGGCAAATGTAGTTGCTGATGCCTTGAGTAGAAAATCCATGACAGCCTTGAGATCATTAAATGCCCGTCTAACCTTGATTCGAGATGGAGCTATTTTGGCTGAGTTGCAAGTGAGGCCAAACACCTGACAGATTTTAGATGGGCAGAAGGTAGATGAAAAATTACTGGCTATTATGAGCAAAATCCCAGAGGGAAAAGCAGCTGACTATGAGGTGAAAGCAGATGGGTGTCTGCACTACAAAGGAAGACTGTGTGTACTAGATGATGGGGAATTAAAGGCTAGCATTCTAAAAGAGGCACACACCAGTGTATATGCTATGCACCCAGGAAGTACAAAGATGTATCATGACACAAGCTTGATGATTGGTGGCACAGTATGAAGAGGGACATAGCTGACTATGTGACTAAATGCTTGACATGTCAGCAAGTCAAGGCAGAACATCAAGTTCCATCGGGTTTGCTACAGCCTATTCGCATACCTGAATGGAAATGGGATCGGGTCACCATGGATTTTGTAAGTGGTCTACCTCTCACCCGGAAGAAGCATGATGCAGCATGGGTGATAGTGGGCCATTGACCAAGTCGGACACACTTCTCGCGATTAGGGTGACTACTCACTAGAGAAGTTAGCGTAGTGTATATCGCTGAGATAGTTAGGCGCATGGAATTCCACTTTCCATCATATCGATCGAGACCCAAGGTTTACATCGAGATTCGGAAGAAGTTGCATGAATCCTTGGGTACACAACTCCATTTCGGCCTGACTTTCCATCCTTAGACGGATGGGCAATGCGAAAAGAGTAATCGGTAAACAATTGAAAACAATGAAATTGATACAAATAATCAATTGAAATGATAACAATAACGTGAAATACTTGTCGTCCTTGAGGATATCTTTGAGGAGTTGTGTCATTGAGTTTGAGGAAGTTGGGATAGATACCTCCCAGCGGTAATTTGCATACAACAATAGCTACCAAGCTAGCATTCAAATGGCCCCATATGAAGCCTTGTATGGAAGAAAATGTAGAACTCGATTGTCTTTGGATTGAATTGGCGAACAAGCTGGTAGGGCGGACACAGTGAAACAGTGAGAAAAGGTGAAATCAATCAAAGCCAATTTAAAGATTGCCTCAGACAGACAGAAATCTTATGTCGACCTGAAGAGGAAAGAAATAGAATATGGGGTTGGTGACAAAGTGTTCCTCAAGGTGTCACCATGGAAGAAGGTATTGAGGTTTGGAAGGAAAGGTAAGTTAAGCCCTAGATTCATTGGCCCATATGAAGTCATTGAACGTGTGGGTCCAGTGGCCTATAAGCTAGCTTTACCACCAAAGCTGGACAAGATCCACAATGTGTTCCACGTGTCCATGCTCAGAAGATACCGCTCAGATCCTTCGCATGTCATCTCCAAAGAAGAAATTGAAATACAGCCGGATTTGACATATGAAGAAGAACCTCTACGGATCTTGGCTCGGGAAGTGAGAGAGTTGAGAAACAAGCAAATTCCATTGGTGAAAATGCTTTGGAGGCACCACAACACCGAGGAGGCAACTTGGGAAAGTGAAGAGTATATGAGGCAACAGTTCCCTCAACTGTTTGCATCAGGTAAATTTCGAGGACGAAATTTAAATTAGAGGGAAAGAGTTGTAACACCCTCCCGGTAACCACTCCGTACATTCTCTTTGTTGGTGATCGGTGTCGGTCGGACAGCTAGAATGTCCGAAAAATATTTAAACTAAAGTCAGAACCATAATTAACTCAAATATTAATAAGAAAAATTTAGTAAAAATTTTAGAAATAAAATACAACCAAGTTAAGCAGTAGGTGCCCAAGCGATGGGTAGCAGGAGGAAGTTGCGGTTCTCATAGCGAGGAGCCCTAGACCCGGGAGAAAAATTATAAAATAATTTTTGGGACTCTAGAGAAGGGTAATTGAGGTTCCCATGGCATTAGAATGCCAAGAAAATACCTAGAAAAATTTTTCAATAGGTATAGACGATTTTGACCCGTTAAGCCAAACGGAGGGCATTTTGGTCATTTTGCCTTCCGAGGTGATTTTTGGCCGACTTGTCCAGTTGAGTAAATAATTAATATAACATTAAATATGAATAAACATGACTAGAAATGAAATTTGAAATGAGCAGTGAAAGAAAAGAAAAGAAAATGCAAAATAATGCAAAAATGACATCATATGAGGTCACTCACTTACTCACCAACCAATCAAAATTAAGCTATCAATTGACTAACAAATAAAAAGACAAAATGAAGACCAAAATAGGAAAGAAAGTGCAGCAGCCACCCTCCCCAAGAGACCAGCCGAAATTCACCTCCATAGCCACCTCCATTCAAGTTTTTTTTTTCAAGCTTTAGATCTCCATCATTCCACCATATTTCCCTAACCCCTCTTCATTAAAACTTTACCCCACACCTTAAACAAGCTCTTGGCAGCCAACAAGAGGAAGGAAATTGGAGTTTAGGGCTTTGGAAATTCTGCCCAAACAAGGTTAGTGCATATATGCATCTAAAGCTTTTTAAATTCTATTTTAGAGACTTGGAATAAGTAGGAATTTGTAACTAAAATGAATGAAATCTATGTCTATCCATGCCCTAAGTTTCGGCAGCCCTATTGAATGAAAAGGAATGAGGGTTTTGATGGACTTAAAGTGGACTAGAGATCAAGATTAAACCATGTATGCATGTGATTATTGAATGAGATAGTTAATTAAAGCATGTTGTGAAAATTCATATGGAAATTAGGGTTTGGAAAGGTGAAAGTGTGACTTGGCTTAGGAAATTGTTAGGGCACATTGTAATGGTCAATTAGTGACCATTTTAGATGTGTTGACCATAAATGGGACAGAAAAATGAGATTGCAAAGTGAGGATTGCAGGCTGCCTAGGGGACAGAAAGATAGGGACTGAAAATTCAATCCCTTTGCACTGCCATAACTTGGGCAGTGGTAGTCCAATTGAAGTTTGGCCAATTGGACATGAAACTAGGCTTATAATAGCACATTTTTTCTGAAGAAACCATGCCCAAAAGACCAAATCAAGAGGACCAAAACTCAGCCCCAATCCGGATACCCTGTACTGAATTCTGCAGAATTGACCAAATGAACAGTGTTCATTTGGCCATAACTCACTGTAGATTTGGTCAATTGGCCTGAAATTTTTACAGCAACAAGTTACGACATAGACAAACAACTTTCATGAAGGAACCTACTCCAAATTATGGCCAGAACCCATTCAACCAAGTGACTCAAGTTACTGTTCATGCACTGTAGATATGGTAAATTTCTGCAGAATGCATATCCGGACAGCTTGGGTTTTTGAGCCATATCTGGAGCTACAAAACTCCAAATGGAGTGATTCAAAAAAGGAAATTCAACTACACAAAATAAGGAACAACTTTCATGTTGTACATTTCCTCAAATTCCAACAGTAACAGTGTCCAATGGAACAGTGAAGTTGACTCACCAAAATTGAAAAATCTGTTTGTGTTGAGTTACACTTTGGAATGGCAAAAACACTTAATGCCAACAAGTTTTAAACACCAAATGTGGTATGTTGGGAGTGCCAAAGTTGATGTACACATTTTTATTCTAAAAGTCAACATTTTTATTGACTAATGATGAATAGTGACACTAAAAAAGTTGAAATTCACAAATTGACAAATTTAAGAGTTTCAAATGCCCTAGTATACCTAACAAGATTGGTTTGGATAGTTTGGCATGCCAATAGGGTTCAGTTAGCGATCGCACATGGCAAAAATGCCATTCGTGATTTCATGGCTTTTAGCCATTCGACTTTGCATTGAGACTTGGCCTTGTGCTCGATATTATTCTGACTTATTAGCCGCTCATTACACCGGAGATGCATATGTGACCGATGGTGTGATGGCCCGAGGTACTAGGTACCCGGTGCGGTTACCCGTTATCCATCCGATCGTCTAGTGTAGGTTACTTGGGGCAACCAAATGAATAAAAGTGAACAACGTTAATGAAACAATGAATATATCAATACCAAACAAAGAAAGCATACACATTCTCTACACATTTATTTTCTTGCTATTTTCTTTTATTATATTATTGCACCACTAAGCATTATTGCTTAGCGCGTTGCTTTGCCACAGCGTAGGTACTGGAGATCCCGATCGCGAGCCCAGTAGACCACGCGTGGGTGAGTCCATCCGCTGATTACGCTCGATGTCCGTGTCACCTCGTCCCCTGCAGTGCATTGGTAGGACACTAAATGTCATTTTGTCATTTTGTAATTAAATTTTTATTTCTCATATGTATTTGGGATTTATGTAATGTATTTTGAGCTTATTGTAAATAATAAAGATTTATGGTCATGTATGGTATTAATTTGAGTATTTAATGGTTGTTTATATATGAGAACCCTGAGAAAGGGATGTTTTGAGCAATGAAAAGGTTGTTGAGACCTGAAATTGAAAAATTGTTGATATCTTGATATTGAGTTTTGTGATGATATTGGAGTTGAGAATGAATGAAATTGTATATTGGAAGTGTTTTTAACAGGTTCCGAAGAACGGTTTTCTCCATTTTTAGCCGGTACTCCGCCGGATTTTCTTTAAAATTTTCGGAACCTTAAATGAATGATACTTTTGATAAATGGTTTAAATAAATTGTATTTCATAAATTATATGCAAAAGCATTATCTAAATTAATTGAGGAATATTAGAGTGTGCCGGTACACCAGGTGGCATTACTTACTCGGGTGTACTGTACACGGGTAAGGGGTGTCACACTTCCTGAGTCTTTTGGGAATTTTGTGACAAATTTCCATATAACTAAACAGGAATGCACCTTAGCTGGTTTACTTAACATGCTGGTTATTGCCCAAAAGAATATGCTGGGCAATAAAGGAAAAGAGGTAGCTTTGATTGAATCTTCTTCTGCTGGAAAGTCCAACAAGAAGAAGGGCAATAAGAAAAAGAAACCTCGGATTCCTGGTCCTTCCAAGAAAATAGCTAAACAGAAAATGAAGACTAAAGCTGATGGAGGCAAAGGAAAGTGTTTCCACTGCCAAAAGGATGGGCACTGGAAAAGGAATTGCCCAGAGTATCTTGCTTCTCTGAAGGACAAGAAGGATACACCTTCGAAAGGTATGTCCATATCTTGTTATTTAGATTCTGATGATACTCATAGTTCATCTACAGCTTAGGTTTTAGATACTGGTGCCAGTTCTCACATTTCTAATGATATGCAGGAACTAGCAAATAGTAGCAGCTTGCGTTCTCAAGATATTAGAGTTCGGATTGGCAATGGCTCAACTGTTGAAGCTTTAGCCATAGGATCTAAATCCTTTTACATGTTTGGACATGTTTTGTGTTTAGATAATATTTTATATGTACCTGATGCTTTTAAGAACATCATTTTTATATCTAGTTTGACTAGAAATGGCTATGAATTTCAGTTCACAGATGATGTTTGCAATATTTATTTTGGAAATAAATATGTTGGTTTGGGTTATATGAATGATGGTCTTTATTATTTGGATAATAATGAAAAACACTAATTGAATGCAAGTGATCTAAAAGAATGCAATGCCATGGTGAAAACCAACTCAAGTTCAAAATATATTTGGCACTTAAGGTTATGTCATGTTGCAGAAGATAGGATTGCAAAACTGGAGAAAATGGGGATTCTATCCTCATTGGGCTCTAAGCCTACTCCAACTTGTGAATCTTGCCTTACAGCAAAATCACTAGATCACCCTTTGTTGAACAAGGGCTAAGAGCTGAAAATATTTTGGAGCTAATACATAGTGATGTATGTGGTCCATTTAAAGAAATGGCTAGAGGGGGTTTTCATTATTTTATTACCTTTACTGATGATAAATTAAGGTTTGGGTATTTGTATTTGATGAAATACAAACATGAATCTTTTGAAAAGTTCAAAGAATTTAAATCTGAAGTAGAAAATCAAACAGGAAAGAGTATTAAAGCTCTTCGATCAGATCGTGGAGGTGAATATTTGAGTACTGAATTTGATGAATACTTGAGAGAGCATGGCATTGTTTCTCAGCTGACTCCTCCAGGAACGCCACAACTGAATGGTGTGTCTGAAAGGAGAAATCGTACCCTATTGGATATGGTACGTAATATGATTAGCTATACTGACATGCCAATCTTCTTTTGGGGATTTGCATTAGAATCAGCTTTGTATATTTTGAATAGGATTCTATCAAAATCAGTTTCTTCCACACCTTATGTAACACCCCTAAGTTCGGTAGTGCGTTCTACTGTTCCGGTGACCAGTGTTCTCCGGACAGCTAGGATGCCTAGAACTACACTTCAATATGAGTGAGGAGACATAAAATAATGAAATAAAAGAAAAGAAAATACAAGAAAAACAAAGGAAAAATAATAGCAAAGAAATGTAACCAAGTTAAGCGAGCCAAGAACCCTAGCGATGGGTGACTGCACCGGGAAGTCACGGCGTGGACCGTTGACTAGCCCTGGACTGCGGGGAACCCTGGAAAACATTTTTAGGACTTAAATAGACCCTTATTGAAGAATAAATCTCATTAGAAAGATCAAAGAAAAATTAAATAATTAGTACAAAGAAATGTCACACCCTACCCCTCGGTAAGGTATAACATGATCCCGTAGTATACCTAATGAATTACCAACTCCG
Source organism: Hevea brasiliensis (assembly GCF_030052815.1). Lineage (NCBI taxonomy): Eukaryota > Viridiplantae > Streptophyta > Magnoliopsida > Malpighiales > Euphorbiaceae > Hevea > Hevea brasiliensis. The sequence goes on from NC_079504.1 coordinate 77,948,074, forward strand.
TCTACTGATAACCCATTAAATACACTACAAGGGATTTTCAAAACTTTTCTTACTTCTTTTACAGTGGTGAGCACTATTTACAGGTGTTAAAAACTTTTGTGAACTGAAGTGATAGAACTAACACATTTGACTTATTTTGAGTTTCTGTAAAAATTTTGGCAGAGTGCCATCTGTATTTTGGATAAAACAGTTCTTCAGAAAACCTGTAAAAAGCACTTCAATATATATTTGCAAATCTCAACTCCAACATATTTCTCAACACAACATTTTTCTCAACTCAAATCCGCAATGATTTTTCAAAGACTGAGATACAAGAAATATAATACAAAACTATTCAAGTAAATGAAATCTCAAATTTACATTTACAATAATTTATATTTAATTACATACCAAAATATTTTACAAGAGTTTCTATACAACTGCTCAAATAATTTACATACATATTATTACATGCATACATCAAAACCTATGTACATGGGTATACCTATGATATACCTGGAGCTGATCTGAATATATCTTCAAGGAAATTTACTTACCGCTCTATGCTCTTCTTACCTGCGACAGCATACAAAGCTATCGCTGAGTGGTGAACTCAGTGGTGCACAACTATAATTTAAAACATAGTACAATATACATTGACAAAATTTACAGTAAATAATTTGGAAATCTGAATACTCATCAAATTCCACAACTCAAAATATTCGTTGCCAATAATGTAAATCATTTGTATAAATGACTTTGATAACAAAATTCAATTTATCAAATCATGACTAACCATTTAAGTAATTCCCACAAAATCAATTATACATAAACCATAATTGAAATCACAATTTCTTACCATTCAAAAGCCATTCTGTATCTCAAAAATCGATCTTTATCTCACTAATATGCAAGACAAATCCGAAAGGGCCATATTCGATGTGATTCTAACTCCCTATGGTCGGGGAGGTCGAATCAGATTCTAACTCCCTATGGTCGGGGAGGTCGAATCATCGTGCACAGTACCATCACAATAATGAATCTTCCGCAAGGGCCATAACGATAAAAAAAAAAAACTTAGATCTAACCTCAAATCAGAGGAAAATCTAAGCCTGTGCACGTACCATGGTAATCAAAACACAACTAACTCCATTGTCTTCTCAACAAATGAGAGAGACGGGTAATAACCTAGTCAAGCATCTATAGTGAGATATAAAACAATATTACAATCCATTTAGTGAGCATAAATCACAATATAATTCGATTCAAAGTCAATTCTAATATCCAATAATTTTTATGCTCATCACAATTCAAATCATAAATTTGCATTTTTCCATGAAAATTACCTTCACAATTCAAAACATGTTCTATCACAATTTTCCAAAACATAATTTGTTCAATCCATAACAATGCTTAATACTTGTGGAAATACCATTTCACAAAGCTAAATTCATACCTACTATAACAATTCCAATAATCATTGAATTAAATCCAATGCTTGTTAAACATAATACATAAGAAAAATATGTCATTTAATCATATGAAATATTCAAAACAAAATCAGTTAAAAACTAGTTGTGCACAAACCTCTTATAATTGTCTCCTGGTCTGGACTCAGTGTTTCCTTCCCTTTTCCTGAGTCTTTGGTAACTGAGAAACACAATTTGAAGTGTTTCAGTACTAAATTAAATTGTCTCTAACGATAATGTTCGATAAACAATTCATTGAATACCTTTATTTGCTTAATCACCTAATATACCGACCCTCAATGCATTCTAGGTAAATTAGGTTTCAGTGTCATTAATATGTCACATTCGATAGGGTTTTAGGGTTGGTACATTTTACCAAAGTCATTTCCTTGTTCAGTGCATTTTAATGCAACTTGCTGGATTCCGGGATACTAGTTTGACCTAGCCGGACGACCTAGTTCCCTCAGTTTTCGGGTTTCGGTCAAAACTACAAACTTGTAGATCTATGTCTTATTGCACGCGGGGCAAAATTTCAGGTCAATCTGAGTTAAGTAGACCAAGTTATGGTCATTATACTATTGCTGGTCAAATGGCATCAAATTAAGTCAATTTTAGGTCAATTTGGTCAACTTTGGTTCGGCCAGTTTTTGGACCCGAACTTGTGCAAGATTTTTGACTTGCTTCTGGTCATTTCTGGGTTTTGGTGTCTTCATAAGACTTGTAGGTATGGGTCTTAACTATTCATGGTTAAAATTTCAGGTCAATTGGACCTGTTTTGAGTGAGTTATGGCCTAAACACTCACTGCTGCCCAATTGGTCATTTTTCAGGTCCTAATTGTACCTAATCCGAATTGGTCATTTTCTTAGGTCACCTTGCAAGCAGAATTTTGGTATGTTTTCTCAATGAAAGTTGGCACATTTTGTGCCTAGTTCCACCTCCAATTGGTCTCATACCAATTGAGGTTACACATTTAAACTTATTGGCTAAAATGTACACTGCCCTTGGTTACTTTGCTTAACACACATCAATTACACACATTTACCTTGCAATATGTTTACTTCCCTACCAAATCTGTTTTGGTACATTACCAAAAACACATTCCCCTTTACATTAACATCATTTTGGGCAGATTACAATTATCCTCAATACACCAATTAACACTCAATTTACAAGTTCTAAGTACAATCACATACACACCTAACCATTACAAATTTTTGCATATACTTTACACTACAAGTTCATATATATATCCATCAATCCTTCTATGTCAATATTCTGCCAACACTTCCATGAATACATACATTTATTCAAGTGTCCCCAAGCTGCCGAAAATCTTCTTCAACACCAAATTGTCCTACAATTCATAAATTCCCATCCAAGTGCCAAAAATCACCATATAAATATGAAGTAATTCACTAGGTTTATTAAATCATCATAACTAACATAATTCTCATCAAATATATGTACAATTACTTCATCAATACATGATTACATGGCTGCCCAAAAATGGATATCTCAATACTCTTCAAACTTAAAAATTTCCTTCACAAAACCAACACCCATAACATGTATACAAAGTTTATCAAAGAAATCTTCAAAAATGCTAACTTACCTTATGGTTGGAGCTTGTTAAACCTTGCTTAAACTTCTTAAAATTGGTATCAAACTCTTCCTTGTGATGTGAGGATAAAACTTAATGAAGAAACCTAAGTGATTAGAGGTGAAATAAAGGAGTTAATGGAGCTTTCTCAAATTTTGGCTATGGAGTCTTTAATGGAGTTCACTTCGGCATGGGAGAAGAAATGAAGATGATGAAGTATTTGGTGGGTTTAAATCTGCCCATTAGTGAATATTATAATCCCTTAGTGGTCCACTCACATAAGAAATTGATTTTATATGTTTAATTTTCATTTATTCCACATTAAACCCATAGTTTTTGCTATTTTCTTTAAGTACCACCAAATTAATTTTTCATTTTATTTTCTAAGTGTAATATTATTTATTTTTAATGGACATTTAGGTCAAAAGACAATTCGGGAAGTCAAATGACCATAATGCCCCTGTTCGGGTTGCATTCTCGATTTTTCGGTATCACCGGGTTTTGTTCGTTTTTCGATTTCTCACTTTTCTTTGTACTAATTATTTAATTTTTCTTTGATCTTTCTAATGATATTTATTCTTCAATAAGGGTCTATTTAAGTCCTAAAAATGTTTTCCAGGGTTCCCCGCAGTCCAGGGCTAGTCAACGGTCCACGCCGTGACTTCCCGGTGCCGTCACCCATCGCTAGGTTTCCCGGCTCGTTTAACTTGGCTACATTTCTTTGCTATTATTTTTCCTTTGTTTTTCTTGTATTTTCTTTTCTTGTATTTCATTATTTTATGTCTCCCCACTCATATTGAAGTGTAGTTCTAGGCATCCTAGCTGTCCGGACAACACTGGTCACCGGAGCAGCAGAACGCACTACCGAACTTAGGGGTGTTACAAGAAAAGTGAGAAATCGAAAAACGGACAAAACCCGGTGTTACCGAAAAATCGGGAATGCAACCCGAACAGGGGCATTATGGTCATTTGACACACCGAATTGTCTTTTGACCTAAATTTCCATTAAAAATAAATAATATTACACTTAGAAAATAAAATGGAAAATTAATTTGGTGATACCTAAAGTAAATAACAAAAAATTAAAGGTTAAATGTGGAATAAGTGGGGGTTAAGTTTATAATATGAATTATTTGTGTGAGTGGTCCACTAATGATTAAACTAAGCATAAAATGGGCTGATGTAAGTCCACTATAGCAGCTGAAACTTCATCTTCCTCAAACCCTCTCAACATTGCCGAATTGAAGAAGAATAAAAACCTCCATTGGCGTTTCTCTTCAAGCTTCATGCACTCCTCCATTTCAACTCCAATCACTTAGATAGCTTCATTAAAAATTGTCTACACATCATAAGGAAGAGCTTGATACCAAAATCAAGAAGTTTAATCAAGGTTTAGCAAGTTCCAACCATAAGGTAAGTTTGTATTTTTGAAGATTGTTTTGTTAAACTTTGTGTACATGTTATGGGTGTTGGATTTGTGAAGAAAATTTTTAAGTTTGAAGAGTTATTGAGATGTTCATTTTGGACAGCCATGGAGTTATGTATTTGATGAAATATTTTTGCATATATTTGATGAGAAATTATGTTGGTTATGGTGATTTAATATCCTAGTAAATTATTCCATATGTATATGGTGATTTTTGCACTTGGATGGAAATTGATGAGTTGTAGGACACTTTGGTGTTGAGAAAGCTTTTCGGCAGCCTTGGGATTCTTGAATAAATGTATGTGTTCATGAAGGTGTTGGCAGAAATATTGACATTAAGGTTGATGGATATGTATATAGATTGATTGTGTAAAGTGTATGTAAGAACTAGTAAGGTTTAGGTGTATATGTGATTGTACTTAGACTTTGTAAATGTGAGTTTTAATTGGTGTATTAAGGATGTTTGTAATCTGCCCAAAGTGATGTTAATGTAAAGTGGAATATGGTTTTGGTAATGAACCAAAACAGAATTGGTAAGGGAAGTGGACATATAGTAATGTAAGTGTGTAATTGATGTATGTTTAAGCAATGTGATTAAGGCAGTATGCATTTTAACCTATAACTTTAAATGTGTAACCTCAATTGGTATGAGACCAATTGGAGGTGAAACTAGGCACAAAATGTGCCAACTTTCATTGAGAAAGCATACCAAAATTCTGCTTGCAAGGTGGCATGAAAAATGACCGATTCGGATTAAGTGCAATTGAAACCTAAAAACTGACCAATTCAGCAGTAGTTAGTGTTTAGGCCATAACTCACTCAAATCAGGTCCAATTGACCTGAAATTTTAACCATGAATAGTTAAGACCCATACCTACAAGTCTTATGAAGACACCAAAGCCCAGAAATGACCAGAAGTAAGTCAAAAAGCTTGCACAAGTTCGGGTCCAAAAACTAGCTGAACCAAAGTTGACCAAATTAACTTAAAATTGACCTAATTTGATGCCATTTGACCAGCAATAGTATAATGACCATAACTTGGTCTACTTAACTCGGATTGACCTAAACTTTTGCCCCGCGTTCCATAAGACATAGATCTACAAGTTTGTAGTTTTGACCGAAACCCGAAAACCGAGGGAACTAGGTCGTCCGGCTAGGTCAAACTAGTATCCCGGAATCCAGCAAGTTGCATTAAAATGCACTAAACAAGGAAATGAGTTTGGTAAAACGTACCAACCCTAAAACCCTATCGAATGTGACATATTAATGACACTAAAACCTAATTTACCTAAAACGCATCGAGGGTCGGTATATTAGGTGATTGAGCAAATAATAGCCTTCAGTGAATTAATTATCGAACATTATCGTTAGAGACAGTTTAATTTAGTACTGAAACACTTCAAATTGTGTTTCTCAGTTACCAAAGACTCAGGAAAAGGGAAGGAAACACTGAGTCTAGACCAAGAGACAATTATCAAAGGTTTGTGCACAACTAGTTTTCAACTGATTTTACTCTGAATAAGATTTCATATGATTAATTGTATGTTATTGATTTAAATTGTGTTTGTGCACAATAAGTATTTCTTTTGAATTTTTCAATTGAAATAAATTACGATTATTTATATGTTATTGTTTTAAATTGTGTTTGTGCACAATGGTTATTTCTTTTGAGTTTTTCAATTGAAATAAATTATGACTATTTGTATATTATTGTTTTCAATTATGGAAATGTGTTTGAATGGATACTTATTGCTTGAAAAGCATTGTAAATGGTTTGAAACTGTGAAAAAAATTATTTAGTGTGATTTGTGGAATTTGAAGTTAATTATGAATTGTGTTGCCATTTTGTGAATGAAATTATAACTTTGGAAATTTATTGGATTCTCACGAATCATTTGAATAAAATGTTTGGAATTGATTTTGTGTTCACACTTAGCATGACAGTATCATATCATTCCTTCTCCTTTTATGGGGTTGTGATCGTTTATTTTCCTTCTCCATTTATGGAGTCGTGATCGTTTATTTTTCTCCCTCTCTGGTTTACCAGTTGAGGTGATCGGATGAGTACTCATTATATAGCTAGCTCCCTTCCTCATTGATTTCGATTAGTGGGGTTGTGATTGCTTTGTCGTGGTGTACAACGTGGCATTGATCGGAAATTTGTGTCATGGCTTAAGTTGTGAATGAATTGGCAACACTGTATTCTTAACTTATTCGACTAAATTGTGTTGTTATGCGATTTGATAATTTGTGAAATGAAGTTTAAATTCTTATTAACATTTACTGTCTTTCGAATTTAACTATGTTTTGATTATTGAAATTTATTGTGATATTGTGTTAAATTCCTTATGACAGTATTGTCTTGAATTTAACTATGGTTTTTAAGTATCCACTATTTATTTGAATTATGAATTGTGATTTAAATTTGTATTTAGTTAATGTTATGCACCAATGAGACATTGTCTCAGCGATAGCTTTTTATTGTTGTCGCAGGTAGACAGACAGACAGTGCAGCAGACTAGGCTGCTAGTACCTCCAGCGAGAGACTACCGGGTATAATGAGTATACCAATATTTTGTATTTTGTAATGTAATGTATGTTCACTGTATGTACATATTGTTGTTGGTTTTGAGCAGTTGTAAATAAAAATTGTACATTGAAGTTCCAAAATAATTGTGAGTTATTTTGGCTTGTAAAAATTGTATTATATTTCTTTTATCTCAGTCTTTGAAAAATCACTGTGAATTTGAGTTGAGAAATGTGTTGTGTTGAGAAATATGTTGGAGTTGAGATTTGGAAATATATTGAAGTGCTTTTTACAGGTTTTCTGAAGAACTGTTTTATCCAAATTACAAATGGCACTCTGCCAAAATTTTTACAGAAATTCCAAATAAGTCAAATGTGTCAGTTCTATCACTTCAGTTAAAAAAGGTTTTTAACACCTGTAAATAGTGCTCACCATTATAAAAGAAGTAAGAAAAGTTTTTAAAATCCCTTGTAGTGTATTTAATGGGTTATCAGTAGACGGAGTTGGTAATTCATTAGGTATACTACGGGATCATGTTATGCCTTACAAAGGGGTAGGGTGTGACACCTTATGAGATATGGCATGGAAGAAAACCAAGTCTTAAGCATGTTAAGATTTGGGGTTGTCCAGCTTATATCAAGAAACTGAACACTGATAAATTGGAGACTAGATCAGAAAAAAGGTCGATTTATTGAATATCCAAAAGATAGTTTTGGATATTATTTTTATTTGCCTACTTCACAAAAGGTTGTGATAAGTAGAGATGCCACATTTCTTAAACAACAGTTTGTTCAAGAAGGAGGCAAAGGAAGGCAAATAGAGTTAGAATTGGAGAATTCTGACCAACCAACAGATCAGATGGATATAGATCCATCTAGTCAACCTATACCCGTTGATGAAACATCTACAGCTGTTCCTCGTAGAACAACCAGGGTATCTCACCCACTAGTGAGATATGATTTTCTTCATGAAGAAGAACAAGAGTTGTCTACTCATGAAGAAGTAGATCATGGAGATGATCCACTTACTTATGAAGAAGCTATATCAGATATAGACTCTTCAAAATGGATTGATGCTATGAAATCCGAGATTGATTCCATGTATAAGAATCAAGTTTGGGATCTTGTTGACCCACCTGAAGGTATTGTACCTATAGGGAACAAATGGGTTTTCAAGAAGAAAATTGGTTCTGATGGAAAGGTAGAGACCTATAAGGCAAGGCTAGTAGAGAAAGGGTTTCGCCAAAGGCAAGGAATCGACTATGAGGAGACTTTCTACTTTGTTGCCATGCTTAAATCAATTAGGATTTTATTAGCAATAGCTGCATACTATGATTATGAGATTTGGCAGATGGATGTCAAAATAGCTTTTCTCAATGGATACATTGAAGAAAACATTTTCGTGGAACAACCTAGGGGTTTTGAATCCCAAGATGGTTCTAAGGTATGCAAGCTAAAGTGATCCATTTATGGGTTGAAACAAGCTTCGAGGAGTTGGAACGTCCGTTTTGATGAAGCCATTAAATCCTTTGGTTTTATCAAAAATGAGGATGAGCCATGTGTATATAAGAAGGTTAGTGACAGTGCTATCACTTTCCTTGTCTTATATGTGGATGACATACTGTTGATGGGTAATGACACAAGTATGTTGACGATTATAAAGGTATGGTTGTCAAATACTTTCTCTATGAAAGACTTAGGGGAGGCAACCTATATTCTTGGGATTCGCATCTATAGAGATAGAGCGAAAAGAATAATTGGTTTATCTCAGAGTCTATACTTGGAAAAGGTGTTAAAGAGGTTTAACATGCTTAATTCCAAGAGAGGATTGTTACCAGTGAGACATGGTATCCACTTTTCTAAAGAGATATCTCCAAAGACACCTGAAGAAAGAGATAAGATGGCCAGGATTCCATATGCTTCGGCTATTGGAAGTTTAATGTATGCAATGTTGTGTACTAGGCTGGATATCGCATATGTTGTTAGTTTGACTAGCAGGTATCAATCCAATCCAGGTTTGGAACATCGATAGTCACAAGAATATCCTTAAGTACTTGAGAAGAACTAAGGATTTATTCTTGATTTATGGAGGTGGAGACTTGCAATTGAATGGTTATACTGATTCTGATTTCCAATCAGATATCGATGATAGAAAGTCTACCTCTGGATATGTGTTCATTTGTAATGGAGGTGCAGTTAGTTGGAAGAGTTCCAAACAAAGCACGACTGCAGATTCCACTACAGAGGCTGAGTATATTCTTTGCATCGATCTTGCAAAGGAAGCTGTTTGGATAAAGAAGTTCGTGACAGAACTTACAGTAGTTCCTTCCATTGAGTCAGCAGTTTCACTACACTGTAACAACAATGGAGCAGTCATACAGGCTAAGGAACCAAGGTCTCACTAGAAATCCAAACACATAGAAAGGCGCTACCACATTATCAGAGAAATAGTTGGGCGAGGCGATGTAGCCATGCAGAAAATAGCATCAGCTGAAAATCCAGCTGATCCATTCACTAAGCCTATGTCACGCACTCGATTAGATCGACATCTTGAGAAGATAGGTCTAAGACATTGTAATGAATGGCTCTAGTGCTAGTGGGAGATTGTTAGTAGTATGCCCTAGAGCATATCATTTAGTATGTATCTTGTACATATTTTTATTAATAAAAGGCATTTCCACTTTTCCGTTTACATAATATATTTATGTGTAATAGAAAAGGTCCATTGATATTTTGTTAGAAATATTATTCTTAAGTTGTTAAGAATATGAGTGACAATATTTCTAGCACAAAGTATCATAAATAGGTTCACAATCGAGGATACTTCATAATAAGGACATGACTTATCCAGAAAGATTGTATTCATATTTGTTCCCAAGTTATCTATATGAGATATAAATAAGATGGAATGGTGAGTCTCATGCCATTTAACAAACATGATAGGCACTTATAAATGATAAGTAGGCCGAACCAGTGACACTTATGACAAGCACATGGAGTTTACTCTTGTCAATATTTTGTCATAAATCATATCAGTGCATATCATCTTTAGACCTAAGATAGCACAGTTATCTTGTATATAGGTAGTTTGAGTTTGATACTGCTTTCATACTTATACTGTGTATGGGTATATGGGCATCTGTTGGCTCCTACTAGTTATATATGGAGGTAAGTGTTGATCAAGATGGAATCTGTTCCTCTAAGTAAATAGAGATAAAATCCTATGTTCATTTAATTGTTCTTGATGTTTCAAGTTCCTGGCCAGGACAGATATATTTATTCAGAAAAGAGTTTCTGATGAGAAAATATTTTTAATCAAGAACTGGAATTAAAAGAGAACATAATATTCGTAGCAAATGGAGTTTGACATAAACCATGACTCCAGCTTGAGTTGGGATTTTATGTAGAGATTCTAGTGCATGGTAACATATGATTATAGGTTCATTTAAGGTAAACCTTATTACTAATTGGGTGGCCATGGCATGCTATGCTAGGTGTTAACCATGGTCTATGAGGTTCATAAAATGATTTAGAGAAATCATTTATGGTAAGAAAGAGTTCTGATGATATTAAGAGTTGATATCATGTCTCATTGCCAATTAGTAATGAGCCTAGTAAGTCACACACATACACAAGTTATCACCTATTTAAATATGATTTAATTAATTAATTAAAGAGTTTAATTGATTAATTAAATAGGTTTGGTTTGCAATTAAATTGCAAAGTCCCTAGCATGACTTGAAACCAAATCTAGATTATTGGATGTGTAGCATAGATTAAATTTATATTTAAAGTGTTTAAATATGAATTTAATTAATGAGAAATTAATTAATAGAGATTAATTTATATTTGATATAAATTAATTAGAAGAAGAGAAATAATTATTTTGGGTTGAGAACTCAAAATTAAGACACAGGGGCATTTTGGTCATTTCACAGTGTAACACGTGGCACCATGAGATGGTGACACATGGGATTACACATAAACTTGCCAAATGTTTTTTAATCATGTAAGATGATTAAAATCAAGATGAAATATAGGTTTGACACTTGGCACAATGTGATTGGGTCACTTAAACCTAGAGCTAATAAAAGAGTGACATGTGGCAAGGGTTTAATGTGTTAACCTAGCTATTTAAGTGTTGTTATGAAAAGAAAAACAACCAGCAGCCACTCCTCTCCTTTGTCACGCCACTTTGAGGCTTTTCATCTATTCTTCTTCATCTCTCATCAATTTAAAGAGATTAGCCATCAATCTCTTGAATTAAGAACACTAGAAATTGTTTCTAGTGTCCTGTTTACAACTCTAATCTCTCAAAAGACAGAACTTGAATTTCTAATTAATAGAAAAAGCTTTAGAAGCTGTTCAAGGGCTGCCATAGGTGTTCTTAGTGTGGACAAGCTAGAGGGACAACATGGTGTCATGAAGACGAATCTCAAAGGCGCAGACACGCTGCAGTGCATCAAGAGGTTAGTGTAATTGTTCTTGATTTAATCTAGGGTTCTAAAATTAATCTGATTAATTTTAAAATCTTAAATGGCAAATACAGATCTAAAAACATATTAAAAGAGTTTTAATATGTTGTTTATCATTGAAATCAAATAGATAAAAATAAATCTTGCATGATGCATGTGACCCTAGGTGAAAATTTTTGAATTCAATGGTATAAACTTGTGTTTTTCACGCTTTCGTTCCTTCAACTGTGACCTTTGATATTCTAGCTCTAGATCCCTAACCAGGAGTTCCCAACTCCTTTGCAGATATAAAACTCTGTTCTGGCATAATTGTACCAAAACAGAGGCCATCCGCAAACACCCTTATTATGGAGCACCATGGGGATGCACGTAGCTCTACACAATAATCTCATATCGGTACTGTAATCTGTAGCTTACAGAGCATACATTGAGAACATTGTATAGTTACTACGATACGTCCTAATAGACTAGTTCTCCCAATTTCTTATCTCTCTTGAATCTTCTATTATCATAAACTTATTCTAACTGGGTCATCCACTGATGACTGCCAGCAGTGGTATCCTCATCCTTATCCAGGGCAACTTTACTTTCAAGAATCACCTTTATGTACTCGTGCCTTGCACGAAATGGGCACACCATTTAAACCCATAAAGACAGAAACATTGCATTTCTTGGAGTACGTATCCTCATGATAGACCTCACATGTCTACTAATTCTATTTCACATTTCTATGTACTCCATGAAAATCAAGACACTAATTGAGGCACTTTTATATTCCCCGAGGTATAACGCAGAATCTAGAAATAAAGAATTACAGAAAAAGACAAAATAGAATCCTATACTCCGCATGTAACATCCTAACAAGACTCCTTTTTACACTCCCAATTATATTATTTCCCATGAATCTAGAGCCTAGGCTCTGATACCACATTTGTCACGACCCAACCTATGGGCCGGACCGGCACTAGGACTTGGGCCAGCCTAAAGCCCCCGAGGCCTGTAGTAAACCTAATTATTCCTCAACCCATGACTAGGCCCACAATTTAGGCCCAATATGCATATAAAATAATTTAAATTAAACTGTTATAATTTTATTTCGAGCCAACTTAGCCCAGTAATTATCAGAAACTAAAATTAGGGGAGCCCAGCTCAACCCTGTTACACCATTTACAAACTATTTAAAACTCATAAAAATTTTTCATTTGTTAATATAAAAACTGAAATTCATGCAATCCCTGACAGGATTAATGCTACTACTAGTACATGCTGTAACACCCCCAAGTTCGGTAGTGCGTTCTACTGTTCCGGTGACCAGTGTTGTCCGGACAGCTAGAATGCCTAGAACTACACTTCGATATGAGTGAGGAGACATTAAATAATGAAATACAAGAACAAAAAATACAAGAAAAACAAAGGAAAAATAATAGCAAAGAAATGTAACCAAGTTAAGCGAACCGAGAACCCTAGCGATGGGTGACCGCACCGGGAAGTCACGGCGTGGACCGTTGACTGGCCCTGGACCGCGGGGAACCCTAGAAAATATTTTTATGACTTAAAGAGACACCTATTGAAGTATAAATATCATAAGAAATATTAAAGAAAAATTAAATCATTAGTACAAAGAAAAGTGAGAAATCGAAAAACGGACAAAACCCGGTATTACCGAAAAATCGGGAATGCAACCCGAACAGGGGCATTGTGGTCATTTGACACCCCGAGTTGTCTTTTGACTTAAATTTCCATTAAAAATACATGATATTACACTTGGAAAATGTCATGAAAAATTAAATTGGTGGTACCTAAAGTAAATAGCAAAAATTGGGAGCTTAATGTGAGAAATTGGGAATTTAAGATTAAATAAATATTTAATCACCCATGGTGCTCCACTAACTCTGTAACACCCCTAAGTTCGGTAGTGCGTTCTGCTGTACCGGTGACCAGTGTTGTCTGTACAGCTAGGATGCTTAGAACTACACTTCAATATGAGAGAGGAGACATAAATAATGAAATACAAGAAAAGAAAATACAAGAAAAACAAAGGAAAAACAATAGCAAAGAAATGTGATCAAGTTAAGCGAGCCGGGAAACCTAGCGATGGGTGACCGCACCGGGAAGTCACGGCGTGGACCGTTGACTAGCCCTGGACTGCGGGGAACCCTGGAAAACATTTTTAGGACTTAAATAGAACCTTATTGAAGAATAAATATCATTAGAAAGATCAAAGAAAAATTAAATAATTAGTACAAAGAAAAGTGAGAAATCGAAAAAACAGACAAAATACGGTTTTATCGAAAAATCGGGAACGTAACCCGAACAGGGGCATTATGGTCATTTGACATCCCGAAGTGTCTTTTGACCTAAATTTCCATTAAAAATAAATAATATTACACTTAGAAAATGAAATGAAAAATTAAATTGGTGGTACCTAAAGTAAATAGTGAGAATTAAGGGTTTAATGTGGGATTAAGTGAAAGTAACTTATAATATGAATTAATTAGAGTAAGTGGACCACTAAGGGAATAAAATAAACACATTATGGGGCTGATGTAAGTCTACTATGTCCAGCAGCCACTTCATCTTCTTCATTTACCATCCAAGCCGTGAATGAAGGGAGAGGAAACTCCATGGACATTTTCATGCAAGCTTGATCCCTCCTTTCATTTCAACTCCAAACACTTGAGTTCCTTCATTAAAGTTTGTCTACACACCACAAGGAAGATATTGATACCAATTTTGAGAAGTTTGGTGAAGGTTTAGCAATTTACAATTAAAGGTAAGTTTGCATTTTTGAGAAGTTCTTTGTTAAAGTTTATGTTTATGTTATGGGTGTTAGTTTGGTGGAGGAAAATTTTGAGTTTGAAGGGTTATTATTGTTTCCATTTTGGACAGCCATGGGGTCACGTTTTTGATGATTTAATATGCATATAATTGATGAGAAATAATGTTGATCATGGTGATTTAGTAACCTAGTGATTTACTTCATGTTTATATGGTGATTTATGCACTTGGATGGGAAATTGTATATTGGTACGGCAATGGGATGTTGAAGAATGGTTTGTGGCAGCTTGTGGACACTTGAGTGATGGTGTATATTGAAGGAAGTGTGGGCAGAATATTGACCTAGAAGGATTGATGATATGTATGTAAATTAAAGTTGTAAAGTGTATGTAAGGTTTGTAATGTTTAGGTGTGTTTGTAATGGTAATTAGAAATTGTAATTGTGAATGATATTTGGTGTGTTGAGGGTGATTGGAATCTGCCCAAAATAATGCTTATGTAATGTAGAAAATGTTTTTGGTAATGTGCCAAAACAGTTTGGTAGGGTATGGAAGTAAACCTTGCAAGGTAAATAATGTGTTTGAAGTTGGGGTGTGAAATGCATATTGAGGGCAGTGTATATTTTAGCCTATAACCTTGAATGTGTAACCTCAATTGGTATGAGACCAATTTGAGGTGAAACTAGGCACAAAATGTGCCAACTTCCATTGAAAAACCATACCAAAATTCTGCTTGCAAGGTGACCTAAGAAAATGACCAATTCGGATTAGGTGCAATTAGGACCTGAAAAGTGACCAATTGGGCAGCAGTGAGTGTTTAGGCCATAACTCACTCAAACCAGGTCCAATTGACCTGAAATTTTGACCAAGAATAGTTAAGACCCATACCTACAAGTCTTATGAAGACACCAAAGCCCAGAAATGACCATAAGCAAGTCAAAAAGCTTGCACAAGTTCGGGTCCAAAAACTGGCCGAACCAGAATTGACCAATTTGACCTAAAATTGACCTAAAATGGTACCATTTGACCAGCAATAGTGTAATGACCATAACTCGGTCTACTTAACTCGGATTGACCTGAAATTTTGCACCGCGTGCAATAAGACCTAGATCTACAAGTTTGTAGTTTCGACCGAGACCCGAAAACCGAGGGAACTAGGCCGTCCGGCTAGGTCAAACCAGTGTCCCGGAATCCAGCAATTTGCATTAAAATGCACTAAGCAAGGAAATGACTTTGGTAAAACATACCAAACCTAAAACCCTATCGAATGTGACATATTAACGACACTAAAACCTAATTTACCTAAAACGCAACGAGGGTCGGTATATTAGGTGATTAAGTGAAAATTTGAGTTCAGTGCATTGTTTACCAAACACCATCGATAGAGACAGTTTAATTTAGTACTGAAACACTTCAAATTGTGTTTCTCAGTTAACAAGGACTCAGCAAAAGGGAAAGAAATACTGAGTCAAGTCCAGGAGACAAATATCAGAGGTTTGTGCACAACGGCTATTGCTTTTGAATTTTTCAATTGAAATAAATATTGAATATTTGTATATTATTGTTTTAAATTGTGTTTGTGCACAACGGCTATTTCTTTTGAATTTTTCAATTGAAATAAATTATGACTATTGTACATTATTGTTTTAAATTGTGTTTGTGCACAACGGCTATTGCTTTTGAATTTTTCAATTGAAATAAATATTGAATATTTGTATATTATTGTTTTAAATTGTGTTTGTGCACAACGGCTATTTCTTTTGAATTTTTCAATTGAAATAAATTATGACTATTGTACATTATTGTTTTAAATTGTGTTTGTGCACAACGGCTATTGCTTTTGAATTTTTCAATTGAAATAAATATTGAATATTTGTATATTATTTTTTAAATTGTGTTTGTGCACAACGAATATTTCTTTTGAATTTTTTCAATTGAAATAAATATTGACTATTTGTACATTATTGTTTAAATTGTGGAAATGTCTTTGAATGGGTATTTATTGCTTGAAAAGCATTGTAAATGATTTGAAACTGTGAGAAATTGTTTGAATGATATTGATGGATACTTATTGCTTAAAAGCATCGTAAATGGTTTGAAATTGTGGGAAAATTAGTTTAGTGTGATTTATGAAAATCGAAGTTAATTATGAATTGTGTTGCCATTTTGTGAATGAAATTATGACTTTGGAAATTTATTGGATTCTCACGAATCATTTGAATAAAATGTTTGGAATTGATTTTGTGTTCACACTTAGCATGACAGTATCGTATCATTCCTTCTCCAATTATGGGGTTGTGATCGTTTATTTTCCTTCTCCATTTATGGAGTCGTGATCGTTTATTTTTCTCCCTCTCTGGTTTACCAGTTGAGGTGATCGGATGAGTACTCATTATATAGCTAGCTCCCCTTCCTCATTGATTTCGATTAGTGAGGTTGTGATTGCTTTGTCGTGGTGTACAACGCGGCATTGATCGGAAAATTGTGTCATGGCTTAAGTTGTGAATGAATTGGCAACACTGTATTCTTAAATTATTCGACTAAATTGCGTTATTATGTATTGTGAGATTGTGAAATTGATTTAAACTCTTGTTGACATCTTCGCGCTAGTGAATTCAACCATGATCTGACTTATTGAAAATTATTGTGATATTGACAAATGGAGTTTAAATTCTTGTTGACATTTATTGTCTTGAATTTAACTATGATTTTAAGTATCCACTATTTACATGACTTATGAATTGTGATTTGAAATTGTATTTGGGTAATGTTGTGCACCACTGAGACATTGTCTCAAATGATAGCTTTTATTGTGCCGCAGTAGAGAGACGCATGTGGCAGACTAGGCCGCATATACATCCAAATGAGGGATTACCTGTATTATGAGTATACCAAGATTTTGCATTTTGTAATCAGAATGTATGACATCGTATGTACATATTGTTTTTGGTTTTGAGCTTGTAAATTAAATGGTACCTTGAAGTTGTAAAATAATTATGAGTTGTTTTGGATTGTAAAAGTCAGTATTATATTTCCTTATCTCGCACTTTGAAAAATTTCTATGGAATTGAGTTGATAAATTGTTGTGTTGAGAAATGTATTGAAGTTGAGATTTGGAAAATTATTGAAGTGCTTTTTACAGTGTTTTTCAAGAACTGCTTTGTCCAAAATACGATGGCACTCGCCAAAATTTTTACAGAAATTCCAAATAAATCAAATGAGTTAGTTATTTCACTTGATTCACCAAAGTCTTTAACACTGTAAATAGTGCTCACCATCGTAAAAGAAGTAAGAAAAGTTTTTAAAATCCCTTGTAGTGTATTTAATGGGTTATCGATGAGACGGAGTTGGTAATTCATTAGGTATACTACGGATCATGTTATGCCTTACAGGGGTAGGTGTGACATGTTTTAGTGGTATCGAGCAAAGTCTTTAAAATTCTGCTTTCACTGTTATTTGAATGTTCTTTCGCATAGTACAACCGCTCAATATCATTGTTGATACATACAAGACATTACAAGACAAATATGCACTAACGAGTAAATATCCTTGTGTTATTGTTCAGAAAGCTAAGATCCTCGCATTGAATATGGAAGAGGTTGATCGCTCAATGATCACCATAGAGGCCGAGGTACAAGGATGCCCTGTGCCTACAAAATGTTAGTGGTTCAAAGAAGACCACCTCGCAGCATCATAGCTTTCTCGCTCGCTTGCTCACAGATGGTCGCAATGTTCCAACAAATGGTCGGTAATGTGCCTACTCAAGTCCCAATACAGACACTGGTACAACCACGCCTCCTACGAGGCAAGATGACAAATTGATGAAGTATGGGGCTACTGAGTTTAAGGGACAGAGATCCTCTAGAAGTGAACAATGGTTAGAGAGGATGGATAGGGTATTCAAGAAATTGCATTGCAATCAAGAGCTCGATTTGAATACTCAAAGATAACACCCCGTTGTATAGCTGGTATATTTCATCGTTCTGACCGTGTCGGTCCGAAAATTAATGGGATTAGGGCCACACTTAAGACAATTTGAGAATCCATAAACACAAATAATTAGTAATGTTTAATTAGTTAACTATAAATAAGAAAACGGAACATAAAAGGTTAAACGAAATGAGAGTCACAAATGATGAGTGACCTCCTGAACGCATCGCAAGTCGCTTTAAACTCAAATTTCAACCGTAAAAGTGACGCTGTGGTCCTTAGGACCCTTATGAACATAGTGGAAAAGAGAAAATCATGAAAAGAACTGTTAAGCTACCAAATAATTAGGTCGTGAGCCAAGAAATATTGGATTATTTGCAAACCGAGATGAACTGGCGAGGGCAATTTGGTTAATTGACCGAGAGTGACTCGACCTAATCACAAAAAAAATCGGAGAAAAGAAAATTTCGGAATCGACAATTAAATTAAAGAACTAATAGAAAAAAATAAATAGGAAAAAAAAAAGATGAAAAAAAAAGTCAAAGTTGATGACATCATTAATGATGTCATAAACAAATTAATTAAGTGAATTATTAAATTGGGATTTGTGGTCTTCCATAAGCCAAATTTATAAAGAAAGGAAAAGAAAAAAAAAAATATAAAATTCATTATCTTCTTCCCTAGTTGCCGCCTCCTCTTCCAAGCTCTCTCTCAAACTCTTTCTCCATGAAAGCTTATGTATAAGCTTCCTAAATATTAATTCCACTATATATCCTTTGATTTTCTTGAAGAAAAATTATAAACAAATCTTTGAAGGAAGATTAGAAGGAGAAGAATTGAAAAAAATTGAGAGGAAGTGAAGATCAAAGACTTCACTAAAGGTTAGTAATGCAAACTTTAAATTTTTAGCTTAATTAATGTATGTATGGCATCTAGAGCTTATAAATAAACTTAAAATGAAAATAAATTAATTGTTGGAGATCAAACTGAAATTCTGGCAGCTTGAGAGGAGTATGATTTACATGAATTTGATGCATTAGAATGAGTTTAAAAGCTTTGATTAGTTGAATGGTTAAGGATAGGTGCACTAGTTGTGCTTAAATGCATGAGATGGAAGAGCTAGGGTTTGAATGTTAGGGTTTTGAGGCAAAAATTTGGAGAAATACATAAATGGCATGTTGGACCTAGTGTGAAGTGAAACAATGGTCAATTATGACCAAATAACTTGTGTGGGAATGATAGGAAACTAAGTTAAATTCGGAGGTCCAATGGTCATGCTGCTGGCAGCATGACCAAACCCACTTTGAAGGACCAAAACTCAAATTTTACAAGTCCAATTGATATGCCACCAATTGGAGATGAAAATAGACATAAAAGAGCACAATTTTCATGAAGGAACCATGGCCAAAAACTGATCAAAACTTGGTGAAACAATTGACCAAAGTGAATTGATTGCTGGCTGCCACTGCACCAAACTGACCAAATGAACAGTAACTGTTCATTTAGTCATAACTCGAGCTAGGTAGGTCAAATTGACCTGAAATTTTACCAGCAATTAGATATGATATAGACCTAAAACTTTCATGAAGAACACCAACCCAAATTAGGCCATTAACCCTTTCAAAATCATTGAGCAAAATTAAATTACTGTACTGAGATTCTGCAGAATTTTCATTGAGCAGCAATGTTTGGATGGCTATAACTCTCTCTAGAAAACTCAGATTTAGGCGATTCTTGAACCGATGGAAACCTAAGACATAGTACAACATTTCATATGAAGAAAGTGAGACCAAATTATGAACTTAACTTGGTCAAAGTCTTAACCAAAGTTGGACCAAAATCTGCCAGCACTAAAATCTCAGTATGAACAGTACACGTGAACAGTAAACTTATTTTGGCCATAACTTGAGCTACAAAACTCCGATTGAGGTGATCCAAAATGAGAATACACTTAAGACAATAAGGAACATTTTCTATGAAGGAAGTTTTGTCAAATCCCAACAGTAGACCGACCAATGAAACAGTACAACTTCGGAGAACCAAAACCGAAAATTGGCAATTTTGCCAAAATGACCAAAGTTTTAAACAAATGACCAAAACCAACAAGTTTGGTGACCAAAATGTGATATGTGGGTGAAGTTGGAGTTCCCATACCCATTATGCCTTAGAAAGTCAATAATTTGACTTGAATAGTGCAGTGAATAGTAACCCGAAACACAAAATTTCGAGAACGTCGAATTTAACACGTTAGAGCTAGGTAAATGTGAAGTTAAGTTTATTTTGGATTTATTTTAAGTTTTAGTACTGAAACATTGGAAAATTTCGTGTTTCAGTGGAAAAGAATACCGGGACAGAACCCGAGGAGTCGAGTCAAGGCCAACAGCGACTGCTTGAGGTTTGTGCACAACATATACTTTTATAATCATCTTTTGCATATCGATTTGAATAATGTGAAATATTGGATTATGGCATTCTTATGATGTTTGATCTAAATTGTTGAAATTTATTATGTATATTTGAAATGACAATGTTTAGCAAATTGTTAAGATAAGTTTTGAAACCACAGTATCATGACCATATATTTGAACACCTCACTAGCACGACTAGTGGTGGTAATTTGTTTTGAATTTTGATTCATACTCTGGAGAAGTGTTGAGGTGTGCCAAGAAGAGGATGTGAATGGATATCCATATATTTGAGCTAGCTAGCCTTGTGATATGATTTCTCTTTAGCCTCTGGCTATTGAGATTCTATTTGTTTCGAATGGCGTGATCTAACTGTGGGTTTTATGAAATGTGTTTTGATACTTTGAAATGAACTTGGTTTACATGTAAAATCTCACAATGCATGATTGTATTTAATTTTCATGTTTAGCCAAATTTTTGAATGAATGAGCTTTAAGCTTTGCATAAAGATTATTTTAGTATATTGTGCACCACTGAGTCCTAGTACTCAGCGATAGCTTTTATTGCTGTCGCAGATACAGAGACTAGAGGAGCAAAGCAGATCGAGTCAAGTGTGTGAAGTCATCACTTGAAGCCTTGGTATAATTTATACCCTAATCAGAATACTTCTTTTGATGTATATATTGCACATAAATGTATGGACATGTAAAAATGGGTCTTGAGCAGCTTGTACACAAATTTGTATGAAGTTTGTAATAAAGTTTAGTTTGTGTTTCTTTTGATATAAATTTTTAAGGTTGTGTATAAATTATTTTGTTTTTAATGAAATATGAATGATATTGATTGACAGTATTTTGAGAACTATTGAACTTATGAATTTTGAGAAATTGATTGAGTTTGATTGTGAAACCGAAGTAGTGGTTGAGAAAAACTTTTTGAAGTGCTTTTACAGTATTCAAGAACGGTTTTTTCAAAATACAGAGGAAACTCACAAAATTTTTATAAAATTTATGGAAAACTAAAATGGCCAAAAATATTAATTAGTTTTAATTTCAACTAAATGTTTTAAATACTTATTAGAAATGCTCACCACTTATCAAAAATAAGAAAATTGTTTTAAAATCCCTTGTAGGGTACTTAATGAGTTATCGGTAGGTGAAGTTCTGAGTTCATTAGGTATTCTACGGATCATGTTATGCCTTACAGAGGGATAAGGTGTGACATGTTTTAGTGGTATCGAGCAAATTTTTGAAGTATGTTTTAACATATAAATTTGTGTCTTTCTTGTTAAGTACAACCGCTCAATGTCCATAATTGTTACATACAAGCATTACATCATGAATATGAACTAACGGAGGGAAATCTCCATGTGTTACTTGTTCAGAGATACCCTAATTTCGACTAAAATGGAAGAAGGATCGCACTTGAGCAAATTGCTGAAGCCGAGGCACAAGGAAGCCCCACTTTACCGAATGTTAGTGGGTCACAAAGACCATTTCACAAATGCCGCAGCTTCGCAGACAGTCGCATGCCAGATGGTCGCGATGTTTCAACAAATGGTCGGGTATGCCCGCTCAAGCTCCACCCCAACCATCTGTGGCACAACCACCGCTCCACCGCACAATATGATAAATTATTGAAGTATGGGGCTGCAGAATTTAAGGGTACGTGGACCCTTTAGAGGCGAGCAATGGCTTGAAAGAATGGACAGAGTGTTTAAGAAATTGCACCGCCGCATGAGTTGAAGTTTGAATATTCTGGTCGCCATCGCAAGGGGATGCATATGATTGGTGGAAGACCATCCCCACACTTGGCGTAACCACCAAGGTCGACTGGGATGACTTCATCGAGAGTTTAGACAGTAAATACATCCCGGATGCATATGTTGATCGAACCGCAAGAATTTTTGAGCTTAAAACAAGGAAATCGACGTGGCGGAGTATGAGAGGGAGTTCTCCCACCTGAGTCACTATGCGGAGAGTCTTCTTACTACCAGTAAGGCAAGGTGCAAGAGATTTGAAACGGGTTTGAAGCCCAGCATACGGATCCAAGTTGTAGGATTTCGACACAGCAACTTCTCAGAGCTTATGTCTCAAGCACTTGAATTTGAGAGAGTTGAAGCAAGCAAACCCAGTGAAGGAAAAAGTCGAGAAAATAGAAAAAGACAAGGGGGAAAAATCACTGAGCAGAGTTCTCGTGCTACTCCGGAAAGAAAAAGAAGTTTAGTGGACCCAGCAGGGTCGAGGTGGCGATTTGGCGAGGCAGATTTTCTGGACAGAGACCCACTAGGACTAGTCATCAGTCAAGCAGGGGTTCACATTCTGACCGCCCCTGTGAGACTTGTGGCAAGATTCATGGGGGGGAATACTATTGGGCCACTGGAGCCTGTTTTAACTGCGGAGGCAAGGGCCATATGGCTAAAGATTGTACTAGTGCTCCGAGATATGGTCCAACTCCTACTACTGCCGAGGGATCTATTCAGAGTCCTGCTCCCAGAGGTTCACACCGCTGGTAGAGGAAGAGGCAGAGGTAGAGGCACCGCTCAGCAACAGGCACAATTGGTCGGGCCAGACAAGGAAGTGCTTCAACTGAATCTACGCAATGAGACAAATGTGGAAGAGGCCGAGACTTCGATGTGGTAGCCGGTACATTCTCTATCTCTGATCAAGATGTATTTGTATTGTTTGATCCGGGTTCAACCCATTCATATGTTAGTGCTAGCATAGTCAGTTCACTTGCTGTTCCATGTGTGCAAATGGGTTTTGAAGTGCTAGTAACTAGTCTTTTAGGACAAGAGGTCCGGGTCAACAGAATTTATAGAGACTGTCCTTTGGTGATCCAAGGACATGTTTTCCTGTCCGACTTGATTGAAATGCCCTTCAGAGAGTATGATATCATCT
This sequence comes from Hevea brasiliensis, assembly GCF_030052815.1. Classification (NCBI taxonomy): domain Eukaryota; kingdom Viridiplantae; phylum Streptophyta; class Magnoliopsida; order Malpighiales; family Euphorbiaceae; genus Hevea; species Hevea brasiliensis. The sequence goes on from NC_079504.1 coordinate 77,971,562, forward strand.
TGGGCATGGATTGGTTAGCTGTGCATCACGCCATGATTGATCAGAGATCAAGACAAGTCACTTTTGGTCTCCCTTTATACGGTGATGTGGTAATACATGGGGAGAGGCATTTACTGCCATCAAACATCATTTCGGCTGCACTAGCCAGAAGAATGATCAGAAAGGGGTGTGAAACATACTTGGCACATGTGATAGACACCCAAATGGGGAGTCCAGCACTAAAGGACATCCCTATCAGATGTGATTTTCCTGATGTATTTCCGATGAATTGCCGTGATTACCTCCGAAAGAGAGGTGCGCTTTGAGATTAATGTTATGCCTGGTGTGGATCCAATCTCCATAACGCCATATAGAATGGCACCTGCAGAATTGAAAGAGTTGAAAGTGCAGTTGCAAGAATTGCTTGACAAGGGCTTTATCCGCCCTAGTGTGTCACCTTGGGGAGCGCCGGTATTGTTTGTAAAGAAGAAGGATGACACTCTCCGCTTGTGTATTGATTATCGGCAGTTGAATAAGGTGACAATAAAGAATAGATATCCATTGCCCCGCATTGATGACTTGTTTGATCAGTTGAGGGGTGCAGCTGTGTTCTCCAAAATTGACCTGAGATCAGGTTATTATCAGCTGAAAGTTCAAGAGCAGAGTATTTCAAAAACTGCCTTTAGAACCCGTTATGGCCATTATGAGTTCTTGGTCATGCCATTCGGGTTAACTAATGCTCCGGCTGCTTTTATGGATCTGATGAACACTATCTTCAGACCATACCTCGACCAGTTTATTGTGGTATTCATAGATGATATATTGGTCTATTCGAGGAATGCGTAAGAGCATGATAGACATCTCATGGATTGTACTGCAGACTTTGAGGGAGAAATGACTATATGCCAAATTGTCGAAGTGTGAATTTTGGTCAAGGAAATATCTTTCTTGGGGCATGTAGTATCGTAAGAGGGCATTAAGGTAGATCCAAGTAAGATTGAAGTCGCCCCACTGGAGGCCACCTAAATGTCACGTAGATTCGTAGTTTTCAGGGTTTAGCAGGATACTACAGAAGATATGTGAAGAGATTTTCCATGTTGGCATCTCCATTGACCAAGCTGCTTAGAAAAGATGTAAAATTTCAGTGTACGGAAAAATGACAGCAGAGTTTTGATGAATTGAAGAGATGTTTGACCAAGCTCAGCCCTAACTTTACCCACAGCGTGTATAGAATATACAGTTTATAGCGATGATTCTCACAACGGGTTTGGGTTTGTTTTGATGCAAGATCGAAATGTCATTTCCTTTGCATCACGACAGCTGAAACCGCATGAGAGGAATTATCCAACACATGATTTGGAGCTTGCAGCCATTGTGTTTGCTCTTAAGATCCGAGACATTATTTGTATGGGGAGAAGTGCTACATCTACACGCATCATAAGAGTTTGAAGTATTTGGGCACCCAAAAAGAGCTGAATTTGAGATGCAGAAGATGGTTAGAGTTGATAAAGACTATGATTGTCCGATAGACTATCACCGTGAAAGCTAATGTTGTGGCTGACGCCTTAAGTCTCAAGACTATGGCAAGTCTACGAGTTACTCCTTTGTCTTTGGTACATGAGTTGAGATCATTGCATGCCAGCTTAGAGATTAATGCTGATGGGCAAACAGCAGTTGCATGGCATGTACAAACAAGATTGATTGATCGATCGTAATGGTCGCCGTAATGATGAAAGGTATCGTCGTTGCAAGAAGTCCGGCAGGGCAAGAAACTAGAGTTCTCAATCAGAGATGATGGTCTACTGTTACACCAAGGTAGAATATGTGTTCCTAATGATGTGGATTTGAGGCAAATCATTTTGAAGGAAGCACATGAGTCTCCTTTTGCCATGCACCCTGGTGGCACAAAAATGTATAGGGGGCTAAAGGAGCATTACTGGTGGATGGGTATGAAAAGAGATGTGGCAGAGTTTGTATCCAAATGCCTAACTTGTCAGCAAGTAAAGGCAGAGCATCAAGTACTACTGGTTGTTACATCCACTACCAAGACTGAATGGAAATGGGAAAGAATAACAATGGATTTTGTGATGGGACTTCCGAGGACACAGAAGAGTCATGATGCAGTTTGGGTCATTGTTGACAGACTGACTAAATCTGCTCATTTTCTGCCAGTCCGGATGGACTACAGTTTAGAAAGATTGGCCAAGTTATACATCGATGAGATTGTGAGACTGCATGGAGTGCCAGTATCCATCGTGTCAGACAGAGATCCTAGGTTCACTTCTAGATTCTGGGGTAGTCTTCAGAGAGCCCTAGGAACTAGATTGAATTTCAAGATCGCATTCCACCCACGCATGCATGGCCACCCGAGAGGGTAATTCAGATCTTGGAGGACATGCTACGGGCTTGTGTGATTGAGTTCGAGGGTAGTTGGGATACACACTTGCCTTTGATTGAGTTTGCTTACAACAACAGTTACCAATCAAGCATTGGGATGCCTCCATATGAAGCTTTGTATGGCAGGAAATGTAGAACCCCGTTGTGTTGGGATGACGTGGGTGAAAGAAAAATGATTGGACCCGAAATTGTTCAACAAACTGAAGAGAAAATCAGGGTGATTCGAGATCGACTTAAGACTGCATCAGACCGTCAGAAGTCCTACATTGATCTGAAAAGAAGGGATATTGAGTATGCAGTGGGTGAGAAAGTTTTCCTCAAGGTTTCTCCTTGGAAGAGGATTGTGAGATTCGGTCGAAAGGGGAAACTAAGTCCTCGTTTTATCGGGCCATATGAGGTTCTAGAAAGAGTGGGTCCTTTGGCATATCGGTTGGCACTACCTCCAGAGTTGGAGAAGATACATAATGTCTTCCATGTGTCCATGTTGAGGAGGTACCGATTAGACCCATCTCATGTACTACCAGTAGAAGAAATAGAAGTGAATCCAGACCTCACATATGAAGAAGAACCCATAAAGATTCTGGCTTATGAGGTGAAGCAGCTACGGAATAAGCAGATACCGTTGGTAAAAGTGCTGTGGAACCATCATTCGGGCCAAGAAGCTACTTGGGAACGAGAGGAGGACATGAGGAGACAACACCCACAGTTGTTCAGAGATTGATACCAGGTAAAAATTTCGAGACGAAATTTATTTAAGGGGGGGAGAATTGTAACACCCCCGTTGTATAGCCTGGTATATTTCACTGTTCCGGTGACCGGTGTCGGTCCGGAAAATTAATGGGATTAGGGCCACACTTAAGACAATTTGAGAATCCATAAACACAAATAATTAGTAATGTTTAATTAGTTAACTATAAATAAGAAAAACGGAACATAAAAGGTTAAACGAGCTGAGAGTCACAGCGATGAGTGACCTCCTCGAACGATCATAAGTCGCTTTAAACTCAAATTTCAACCGTAAAAGTGACGCTGTGGTCCTTAGGACCCTTATGAACATAGTGGAAAAGAGAAAATCATGAAAAAGAACCGTTAAGCTACCAAATAATTAGGTCGTGAGCCTAAGAAATAGTGGATTATTTACAAACCGGGATGAACCGGCGAGGGGCAATTTGGTCAATTGACCCCGAGAGCTGACTCCTGACCTAACTGTCAAATAAAATCGGAGAAAAGAAAATTTTGGAATCGACAATTAAATTAAAGAACAAATAGAAAAAAAAAAAGATGAAAAAAAAAGTCAAAGTTGATGACATCATTAATGATGTCATAAACAAATTAATTAAGTGAATTATTAAATTGGGATTTGTGGTCTTCCATAAGCCAAATTTATAAAGAAAGGAAAAGAAAAAAAAAAATATAAAATTCATTATCTTCTTCCCTAGTTGCCGTCTCCCTCTTCCAAGCTCTCTCTCAAACTCTTTCCTCCATGAAAGCTTATGTATAAGCTTCCTAAATATTAATTCCACTATATATCCTTTGATTTTCTTGAAGAAAAATTATAAACAAATCTTTGAAGGAAGATTAGAAGGAGAAGAATTGAAAAAAATTGAGAGGAAGTGAAGATCAAAGACTTCACTAAAGGTTAGTAATGCAAACTTTAAATTTTTAGCTTAATTAATGTATGTATGGCATCTAGAGCTTATAAATAAACTTAAAATGAAAATAAATTAATTGTTGGAGATCAAACTGAAATTCTGGCAGCTTGAGAGGAGTATGATTTACATGAATTTGATGCATTAGAATGAGTTTAAAAGCTTTGATTAGTTGAATGGTTAAGGATAGGTGCACTAGTTGTGCTTAAATGCATGAGATGGAAGAGCTAGGGTTTGAATGTTAGGGTTTTGAGGCAAAAATTTGGAGAAATGCATAAATGGCATGTTGGACCTAGTGTGAAGTGAAACAATGGTCAATTATGACCAAATAACTTGTGTGGGAATGATAGGAAACTAAGTTAAATTCGGAGGTCCAATGGTCATGCTGCTGGCAGCATGACCAAACCCACTTTGAAGGACCAAAACTCAAATTTTACAAGTCCAATTGATATGCCACCAATTGGAGATGAAAATAGACATAAAAGAGCACAATTTTCATGAAGGAACCATGGCCAAAAACTGATCAAAACTTGGTGAAACAATTGACCAAAGTGAATTGATTGCTGGCTGCCACTGCACCAAACTGACCAAATGAACAGTAACTGTTCATTTGGTCATAACTCGAGCTAGGTAGGTCAAATTGACCTGAAATTTTACCAGCAATTAGATATGATATAGACCTAAAACTTTCATGAAGAACACCAACCCAAATTAGGCCATTAACCCTTTCAAAATCATTGAGCAAAATTAAATTACTGTACTGAGATTCTGCAGAATTTTCATTGAGCAGCAATGTTTGGATGGCTATAACTCTCTCTAGAAAACTCAGATTTAGGCGATTCTTGAACCGATGGAAACCTAAGACATAGTACAACATTTCATATGAAGAAAGTGAGACCAAATTATGAACTTAACTTGGTCAAATTCTTAACCAAAGTTGGACCAAAAATCTGCCAGCACTAAAATCTCAGTATGAACAGTACACGTGAACAGTAAACTTATTTTGGCCATAACTTGAGCTACAAAACTCCGATTGAGGTGATCCAAAAATGAGAATACACTTAAGACAATAAGGAACATTTTCTATGAAGGAAGTTTTGTCAAATTCCAACAGTAGACCGACCAATGAAACAGTACAACTTCGGAGAACCAAAACCGAAAATTGGCAATTTTGCCAAAATGACCAAAGTTTTAAACAAATGACCAAAACCAACAAGTTTGGTGACCAAAATGTGATATGTGGGTGAAGTTGGAGTTCCCATACCCATTATGCCTTAGAAAGTCAATAATTTGACTTGAATAGTGCAGTGAATAGTAACCCGAAACACAAAATTTCGAGAACGTCGAATTTAACACGTTAGAGCTAGGTAAATGTGAAGTTAAGTTTATTTTGGATTTATTTTAAGTTTTAGTACTGAAACATTGGAAAATTTCGTGTTTCAGTGGAAAAGAATACCGACAGAACTCCGAGGAGTCGAGTCAAGGCCAACAGGCGACTCGTTTGAGGTTTGTGCACAACATATACTTTTATAATCATCTTTTGCATATCGATTTGAATAATGTGAAATATTGGATTATGGCATTCTTATGATGTTTGATCTAAATTGTTGAAATTTATTATGTATATTTGAAATGACAATGTTTAGCAAATTGTTAAGATAAGTTTTGAAATCACAGTATCATGACCATATATTTGAACACCTCACTAGCACGACTAGTGGGGGTAATTTGTTTTGAATTTTGATTCCTTCTCTGGAGAAGTGTTGAGGTTTGCCTGTAGAAGAGGATTTGATTGTATATCCATATATTTGTGCTAGATATCATTGTGATATGTTTTCTCTTTATCCTCGGCTATTGAGATTCTATTTGGTTCGACTGGCGTGATCTAACTGTGGGTTTTATGAAATGTGTTTTGATACTTTGAAATGAACTTGGTTTACATGTAAAATCTCACAATGCATGATTGTATTTAATTTTCATGTTTAGCCAAATTTTTGAATGAATGAGCTTTAAGCTTTGCATAAAGATTATTTTAGTATATTGTGCACCATCGAGTCCTAGTACTCGTGATAGCTTTATTGTCGCCGCAGATACAGAGACTAGAGGAGCAGCAGATCGAGTCAAGTGTGTGAAGTCATCACTGAAGCCTTCTGTATAATTTATACCCTAATCAGTAAATACTTCTTTTGATGTATATATTGCACATAAATGTATGGACATGTAAAAATGGGTCTTGAGCAGCTTGTACACAAATTTGTATGAAGTTTGTAATAAAGTTTAGTTTGTGTTTCTTTTGATATAAATTTTTAAGGTTGTGTATAAATTATTTTGTTTTTAATGAAATATGAATGATATTGATTGACAGTATTTTGAGAACTATTGAACTTATGAATTTTGAGAAATTGATTGAGTTTGATTGTGAAACCGAAGTAGTGGTTGAGAAAAACTTTTTGAAGTGCTTTTACAGTATTCAAGAACGGTTTTTTCAAAATACAGAGGAAACTCAGTCAAAATTTTTATAAAATTTGCGGAAAACTAAAATGGCCAAAAATATTAATTAGTTTTAATTTCAACTAAATGTTTTAAATACTTATTAGAAATGCTCACCACTTATCAAAAATAAGAAAATTGTTTTAAAATCCCTTGTAGGGTACTTAATGAGTTATCGGTAGGTGAAGTTCGGTAGTTCATTAGGTATTCTACGGGATCATGTTATGCCTTACAGAGGGATAAGGTGTGACACTCAGTGTCTTTACTACAGGGGGATGCTTATGACTGGTGGAAAACCATTCCCCACAGTCTGGTAGAGCCTGCAGTGCTAACATGGAATGACTTCCTCGTGGAATTGCATGCAAATACATCCCTGATGCTTATGTAGACCAGAAGCTACAAGAATTCCTAAGTTTGAAACAGGGGGGCAGATCAGTGGCTGAGTATGAAAGAGAATTCTCCCGCCTTAGCCACTATGCAGTAAGTTTGCTTGCTACCAGCAGGGAGAGATGCAAGAGGTTTGAAACTGGCTTGAAGCCCAGTATCAGAGTACAAGTGCTCGGCTTCAAACACACTAACTTCTCTGAACTTGTTTCTCAAGCCCTAGAGTTGGAAAGAGTTGAGTTTGAGACTACTCCTGAGAAAAAGAGATCAGAGAAGACAGATGAAGAGGGAAAGTCAGTAGAACAGAGTTCCAGTGGTCCTACTGGAAAGAGGAAGAACTATGAGGGACACAGAGGTGGCAAGAAGTCCGGTAGGGGAGGACATTCAGATGAAACCTCCTTTATCCTGGTCAAGATAGTACGAGGTTCCTACCATTCCCGCCAATGTGAAAATTGTGGAAGATATCATGGTGGGATATGCTATAAGGCTATTGGAGCTGTTATAACTGTGGAGGCATAGGACACTTTGCCAAGGACTGCACTGAGTCGCAGAGTTGGACCACCTCCTACTACTGCGAAGGTCGATTCGAGCCACTGTTGCAGTTCACAACCACCCAGCAGAGGTAGAGACAGGGGTAGAGGTAACCCAGCTGGCAGCCAAGGCACAGTAAAACATTCAGAGCAAGATAGTGCTCCAGTCAGAGTCTATGCCATGAGACAGAGAGAAGTGGCCGAGACATCTGATGTTGTGGTGGTACCTTCTCAACTTTTAACCAAGATGTGTTTGTGTTAATCGATCTGGGTTCTACCCATTCTTATGTGTGTGCTAGCATCATTGATTGCATTGCTGCTCCATGTACAAAAATGGACTTTAAGGTGCTAGTAACAAGTCCGCTAGGACAGGAGGTCAGGGAAATAAATTTTGATGCATTAGTGACTAGTCCTTTAGGATAAGGATTGTGATAACAAGTGAAATTAGTTTTGGAAGAGTTTATCGGCGAAAAGTATTTGCTGACACACCATAAAATTATAAAGCTAATTGGCGAGCCTACTTAATGTAAGGCAAGAGAACGTAAAAGTAAGTTACAGAAATAGAATTGCTCTAGATGAAGGTAGAGATGTTACTGTAGTAATTGTTAATAGATATTGTAATCAGAAGAAGTTCGGATATCAGTGAATTTGAAAAGGATGAAAGATAGGAAAGTTTGATCTATTGAATAAGCTGTAGATTACAGTACTAACTTGAGATTATTGTGTAGAGCTATGTACTACCCGATAGTACACCTAGATGAGAATAGTTGCCAACGGCATCTGTTTTTTGTATAGTTATGCCAGGACAGAATTTAATTGTTAGAAATAAGTTGAAAATCCTACTTAGGGATCTAAAAACTCAAAAATTAGAATGTCGAAAGGTTATAGTTCAGTACAAAAGGAAGTAAGTTATAGAATATTGACAGATAAAAAGAGTTATGGAAGTAGAGATTTGAACAGTTGATTCATATATAACAAAGAAATATTCCGAATGTGAGGAAGACTATGGACTAGAATGGTCAGAGGACCAATGCCTGATGAATGATTCTAACATGACCTCAAGGGTCATTCAAGAAGGAACGTGAGCTGAAATATTAGACAACATAATAGTAAGAGGAGATTGGGGTTATCCAAGCAAATTAAACATTGTATTAGATTGTTAAAAGTCTTATGACCACATAGAAAGGAGAAAATAAACGTATGACTATTGTAAGATGGCTATTGGGTAAAATTTCGAGACGAAATTTATTTAAGGGGGGGAGAATTGTAACACCCCTAAGTTCGGTAGTGCGTTCTGCTGTACCGGTGACCAGTGTTGTCTGTACAGCTAGGATGCTTAGAACTACACTTCAATATGAGAGAGGAGACATAAATAATGAAATACAAGAAAAGAAAATACAAGAAAAACAAAGGAAAAACAATAGCAAAGAAATGTGATCAAGTTAAGCGAGCCGGGAAACCTAGCGATGGGTGATCAGACGGAAGTCACGGCGTGGACCGTTGACTAGCTCCTGGATCATGGAACCCTGGAAAACATTTTTAGGACTTAAATAGAACCTTATTGAAGAATAAATATCATTAGAAAGATCAAAGAAAAATTAAATAATTAGTACAAAGAAAAGTGAGAAATCGAAAAAACAGACAAAATACGGTTTTATCGAAAAATCGGGAACGTAACCCGAACAGGGGCATTATGGTCATTTGACATCCCGAAGTGTCTTTTGACCTAAATTTCCATTAAAAATAAATAATATTACACTTAGAAAATGAAATGAAAAATTAAATTGGTGGTACCTAAAGTAAATAGTGAGAATTAAGGGTTTAATGTGGGATTAAGTGAAAGTAACTTATAATATGAATTAATTAGAGTAAGTGGACCACTAAGGGAATAAAATAAACACATTATGGGGCTGATGTAAGTCCACTATGTCCAGCAGCCACTTCATCTTCTTCATTTACCATCCAAGCCGTGAATGAAGGGAGAGGAAACTCCATGGACATTTTCATGCAAGCTTGATCCTCCTTTCATTTCAACTCCAAACACTTGAGTTCCTTCATTAAAGTTTGTCTACACACCACAAGGAAGATATTGATACCAATTTTGAGAAGTTTGGTGAAGGTTTAGCAATTTACAATTAAAGGTAAGTTTGCATTTTTGAGAAGTTCTTTGTTAAAGTTTATGTTTATGTTATGGGTGTTAGTTTGGTGGAGGAAAATTTTGAGTTTGAAGGGTTATTATTGTTTCCATTTTGGACAGCCATGGGGTCACGTTTTTGATGATTTAATATGCATATAATTGATGAGAAATAATGTTGATCATGGTGATTTAGTAACCTAGTGATTTACTTCATGTTTATATGGTGATTTATGCACTTGGATGGGAAATTGTATATTGGTACGGCAATGGGATGTTGAAGAATGGTTTGTGGCAGCTTGTGGACACTTGAGTGATGGTGTATATTGAAGGAAGTGTGGGCAGAATATTGACCTAGAAGGATTGATGATATGTATGTAAATTAAAGTTGTAAAGTGTATGTAAGGTTTGTAATGTTTAGGTGTGTTTGTAATGGTAATTAGAAATTGTAATTGTGAATGATATTTGGTGTGTTGAGGGTGATTGGAATCTGCCCAAAATAATGCTTATGTAATGTAGAAAATGTTTTTGGTAATGTGCCAAAACAGTTTGGTAGGGTATGGAAGTAAACCTTGCAAGGTAAATAATGTGTTTGAAGTTGGGGTGTGAAATGCATATTGAGGGCAGTGTATATTTTAGCCTATAACCTTGAATGTGTAACCTCAATTGGTATGAGACCAATTTGAGGTGAAACTAGGCACAAAATGTGCCAACTTCCATTGAAAAACCATACCAAAATTCTGCTTGCAAGGTGACCTAAGAAAATGACCAATTCGGATTAGGTGCAATTAGGACCTGAAAAGTGACCAATTGGGCAGCAGTGAGTGTTTAGGCCATAACTCACTCAAACCAGGTCCAATTGACCTGAAATTTTGACCAAGAATAGTTAAGACCCATACCTACAAGTCTTATGAAGACACCAAAGCCCAGAAATGACCATAAGAAAGTCAAAAGCTTGCACAAGTTCGGGTCCAAAACTGGCCGAACCAGAATTGACCAATTTGACCTAAAATTGACCTAAAATGGTACCATTTGACCAGCAATAGTGTAATGACCATAACTCGGTCTACTTAACTCGGATTGACCTGAAATTTTGCACGCGTGCAATAAGACCTAGATCTACAAGTTTGTAGTTTCGACCGAGACCAAAACCGAGGAACTAGGCCGTCCGGCTAGGTCAAACCAGTGTCCCTAATCCAAAGAATTTGCATTAAAATGCACTAAGCAAGGAAATGACTTTGGTAAAACATACCAAACCTAAAACCCTATCGAATGTGACATATTAACGACACTAAAACTTAATTTACCTAAAACGCAACGAGGGTCGGTATATTAGGTGATTAAGTGAAAATTTGAGTTCAAGGCATTGTTTACCAAACACCATCGATAGAGACGTTAATTTAATCTTGAAACACTTCAAATTGTGTTTCTCAGTTAACAAGGACTCAGCAAAAGGGAAAGAAATACTGAGTCAAGTCCAGGAGACAAATATCAGAGGTTTGTGCACAACGGCTATTGCTTTTGAATTTTTCAATTGAAATAAATATTGAATATTTGTATATTATTGTTTTAAATTGTGTTTGTGCACAACGCTATTTCTTTTGAATTTTTCAAGTGAAATAAATTATGACTATTGTACATTATTGTTTTAAATTGTGTTTGTGCACAACGGCTATTGCTTTTGAATTTTTCAATTGAAATAAATATTGAATATTTGTATATTATTGTTTTAAATTGTGTTTGTGCACAACGGCTATTTCTTTTGAATTTTTCAATTGAAATAAATTATGACTATTGTACATTATTGTTTTAAATTGTGTTTGTGCACAACGGCTATTGCTTTTGAATTTTTTAATTGAAATAAATATTGAATATTTGTATATTATTTTTTAAATTGTGTTTGTGCACAACGAATATTTCTTTTGAATTTTTTCAATTGAAATAAATATTGACTATTTGTACATTATTGTTTAAATTGTGGAAATGTCTTTGAATGGGTATTTATTGCTTGAAAAGCATTGTAAATGATTTGAAACTGTGAGAAATTGTTTGAATGATATTGATGGATACTTATTGCTTAAAAGCATCGTAAATGGTTTGAAATTGTGGGAAAATTAGTTTAGTGTGATTTATGAAAATCGAAGTTAATTATGAATTGTGTTGCCATTTTGTGAATGAAATTATGACTTTGGAAATTTATTGGATTCTCACGAATCATTTGAATAAAATGTTTGGAATTGATTTTGTGTTCACACTTAGCATGACAAAGATCGTATCATTCCTTCTCCAATTATGGGGTTGTGATCGCTTATTTTCCTTCTCCATTTATGGAGTCGTGATCGTTATTTTTCTCCTCTCGGTTTACCTTGAGGTGATCGGATGAGTACTCATTATATAGCTAGCGCCCCGTCCTCATTGATTTCGATTAGTGAGGTTGTGATTGCTTTGTCGTGGTGTACAACGCGGCATTGATCGGAAAATTGTGTCATGGCTTAAGTTGTGAATGAATTGGCAACACTGTATTCTTAAATTATTCGACTAAATTGCGTTATTATGTATTGTGAGATTGTGAAATTGATTTAAACTCTTGTTGACATATACATCTATTGAATTCAACCATGATCTGACTTATTGAAAATTATTGTGATATTGACAAATGGAGTTTAAATTCTTGTTGACATTTATTGTCTTGAATTTAACTATGATTTTAAGTATCCACTATTTACATGACTTATGAATTGTGATTTGAAATTGTATTTGGGTAATGTTGTGCACCATCGAGACATTGTCTCGTGATAGCTTTTATTGCCGCAGTAGAGAGACAGATAAGGCAGACTAGGCCGCATATACATCCAATGAGGGATTACAGTATTATGAGTATACCAAGATTTTGCATTTTGTAATCAGAATGTATGACATTGTATGTACATATTGTTTTTGTTTTTGAGCATTTGTAAATTATATTGTACCTTGAAGTTGTAATATAATTATGATTTATTTTGTTTTTTAAAATCTGTATTATATTTCCGTATCTCAGACTTTGAAAAATTTCTATGGAATTGAGTTGATAAATTGTTGTGTTGAGAAATGTATTGAAGTTGAGATTTGGAAAATTATTGAAGTGCTTTTTACAGTTTTTCAAGAACTGCTTTGTCCAAAATACGATGGCACTCTGCCAAAATTTTTGAGAAATTCCAAATAAATCAAATGAGTTAGTTATTTCACTTGATTCACCAAAGTCTTTAACACTGTAAATAGTGCTCACCATCGTAAAAGAAGTAAGAAAAGTTTTTAAAATCCCTTGTAGTGTATTTAATGGGTTATCGTAGACGGAGTTGGTAATTCATTAGGTATACTACGGATCATGTTATGCCTTACAGAGGGTAGGGTGTGACATGTTTTAGTGGTATCGAGCAAAGTCTTTAAAATTGCTTTCACTGTTATTTGAATGTTCTTTCTGCATAGTACAAGCGCTCAATATCATTGTTGATACATACAAGACATTACAAAGACAAATATGCACTAACGAGAGTAAATATCCTTGTGTTATTGTTCAGGAAAGCTAAGATCCTCGCATTGAATATGGAAGAGGGTGATCGTTCAGTCGATCAGTCTATAGAGGCTGAGGTACAAGGGGATGCCCCAGGCCTACAAAATGTTAGTGGTTCAAAGAAGACCACCGCAGCATCGCAGCTTTCTGCTCGGTTGCTCAAGTGGATGGTCGCAATGTTCCAACAAATGGTCGGTAATGTGCCTACTCAAGTCCCAATACGCATACACCGATGGTACAACCACGTCTCCTACGAGGCAAGATGACAAATTGATGAAGTATGGGGCTCTGAGTTTAAGGGACGATAGATCCTCTAGAAGCTGAACAATGGTTAGAGAGGATGGATAGGGTATTCAAGAAATTGCATTGCACCGAAGAGCTCAGATTTGAATACTCAGTGTCTTTACTACAGGGGGATGCTTATGACTGGTGGAAAACCATTCCCCACAGTCTGGTAGAGCCTGCAGTGCTAACATGGAATGACTTCCTCAGGGAATTCAGACAGAAATACATCCCTGATGCTTATGTAGACCAGAAGCTACAAGAATTCCTAAGTTTGAAACAGGGGGGCAGATCAGTGGCTGAGTATGAAAGAGAATTCTCCCGCCTTAGCCACTATGCAGTAAGTTTGCTTGCTACCAGCAGGGAGAGATGCAAGAGGTTTGAAACTGGCTTGAAGCCCAGTATCAGAGTACAAGTGCTCGGCTTCAAACACACTAACTTCTCTGAACTTGTTTCTCAAGCCCTAGAGTTGGAAAGAGTTGAGTTTGAGACTACTCCTGAGAAAAAGAGATCAGAGAAGACAGATGAAGAGGGAAAGTCAGTAGAACAGAGTTCCAGTGGTCCTACTGGAAAGAGGAAGAACTATGAGGGACACAACAGAGGTGGCAAGAAGTCTGGTAGGGGAGGACATTCGTGATGAAACCTCCTTTATCCGGTCAAGATAGACAGGAGGTTCCTACCATTCCCGCCAATGTGAAAATTGTGGAAGATATCATGGTGGGATATGCTATAAGGCTATTGGAGCCTGTTATAACTGTGGAGGCATAGGACACTTTGCCAAGGACTGCACCAGTAGTCGCAGAGTTGGACCACCTCCTACTACTGCAGAAGGGTCAGTTCAGAGCCCTGTTACCAGAAGTTCACAACCACCCAGCAGAGGTAGAGACAGGGGTAGAGGTAACCTAGCTGGCAGCCAAGGCACAGTAAAACATTCAGAGCAAGATAGTGCTCCAGTCAGAGTCTATGCCATGAGACAGAGAGAAGTGGCCGAGACATCTGATGTCGTGGCTGGTACCTTCTCAACTTTTAACCAAGATGTGTTTGTGTTAATCGATCTGGGTTCTACCCATTCTTATGTGTGTGCTAGCATCATTGATTGCATTGCTGCTTCATGTACAAAAATGGACTTTAAGGTGCTAGTAACAAGTCCGCTAGGACAGGAGGTCAGGGAAATAAATTTTGATGCATTAGTGACTAGTCCTTTAGGATAAGGATTGTGATAACAAGTGAAATTAGTTTTGGAAGAGTTTATCGGCGAAAAGTATTTGCTGACACACCATAAAATTATAAAGCTAATTGGCGAGCCTACTTAATGTAAGGCAAGAGAACGTAAAAGTAAGTTACAGAAATAGAATTGCTCTAGATGAAGGCAGAGATGTTACTGTAGTAATTGTTAATAGATATTGTAATCGTAAGAAGTTCTGATATCGTTGAATTTGAAAAGGATGAAAGATAGGAAAGTTTGATCTATTGAATAAGCTGTAGATTACAGTACTAACTTGAGATTATTGTGTAGAGCTATGTACTACCCGATAGTACACCTAGATGAGAATAGTTGCCAACGGCATCTGTTTTTTGTATAGTTATGCCAGGACAGAATTTTATTGTTAGAAATAAGTTGAAAATCCTACTTAGGGATCTAAAAACTCAAAAATTAGAATGTCGAAAGGTTATAGTTCAGTACAAAAGGAAGTAAGTTATAGAATATTGACAGATAAAAAGAGTTATGGAAGTAGAGATTTGAACAGTTGATTCATATATAACAAAGAAATATTCAATGTGAGGAAGACTATGGACTAGAATGGTCAGAGGACCAATGCCTTATGAATGATTCTAACATGACCTCAAGGGTCATTCAAGAAGGAACGTGAGCTGAAATATTAGACAACATAATAGTAAGAGGAGATTGGGGTTATCCAAGCAAATTAAACATTGTATTAGATTGTTAAAAGTCTTATGACCACATAGAAAGGAGAAAATAAACGTATGACTATTGTAAGATGGCTATTGGGTAAAATTTCGAGACGAAATTTATTTAAGGGGGAGAATTGTAACACCCTAAGTTCGGTAGTGCGTTCTGGTCAGACGTGACCGATGTTATGCAGACTAGGATGCTTAGAACTACACTTCAATATGAGAGAGGAGACATAAATAATGAAATACAAGAAAAGAAAATACAAGAAAAACAAAGGAAAAACAATAGCAAAGAAATGTGATCAAGTTAAGCGAGCCGGGAAACCTAGCGATGGTGATCAGACCGAAGTCACGGCGTGGACCGTTGACTAGCCCGGATCATGGGAACCCCAGAAAACATTTTTAGGACTTAAATAGAACCTTATTGAAGAATAAATATCATTAGAAAGATCAAAGAAAAATTAAATAATTAGTACAAAGAAAAGTGAGAAATCGAAAAAACAGACAAAATACGGTTTTATCGAAAAATCGGGAACGTAACCCGAACAGGGGCATTATGGTCATTTGACATCCCGAAGTGTCTTTTGACCTAAATTTCCATTAAAAATAAATAATATTACACTTAGAAAATGAAATGAAAAATTAAATTGGTGGTACCTAAAGTAAATAGTGAGAATTAAGGGTTTAATGTGGGATTAAGTGAAAGTAACTTATAATATGAATTAATTAGAGTAAGTGGACCACTAAGGGAATAAAATAAACACATTATGGGGCTGATGTAAGTCCACTATGTCCAGCAGCCACTTCATCTTCTTCATTTACCATCCAAGCCGTGAATGAAGGGAGAGGAAACTCCATGGACATTTTCATGCAAGCTTGATCCCTCCTTTCATTTCAACTCCAAACACTTGAGTTCCTTCATTAAAGTTTGTCTACACACCACAAGGAAGATATTGATACCAATTTTGAGAAGTTTGGTGAAGGTTTAGCAATTTACAATTAAAGGTAAGTTTGCATTTTTGAGAAGTTCTTTGTTAAAGTTTATGTTTATGTTATGGGTGTTAGTTTGGTGGAGGAAAATTTTGAGTTTGAAGGGTTATTATTGTTTCCATTTTGGACAGCCATGGGGTCACGTTTTTGATGATTTAATATGCATATAATTGATGAGAAATAATGTTGATCATGGTGATTTAGTAACCTAGTGATTTACTTCATGTTTATATGGTGATTTATGCACTTGGATGGGAAATTGTATATTGGTACGGCAATGGGATGTTGAAGAATGGTTTGTGGCAGCTTGTGGACACTTGAGTGATGGTGTATATTGAAGGAAGTGTGGGCAGAATATTGACCTAGAAGGATTGATGATATGTATGTAAATTAAAGTTGTAAAGTGTATGTAAGGTTTGTAATGTTTAGGTGTGTTTGTAATGGTAATTAGAAATTGTAATTGTGAATGATATTTGGTGTGTTGAGGGTGATTGGAATCTGCCCAAAATAATGCTTATGTAATGTAGAAAATGTTTTTGGTAATGTGCCAAAACAGTTTGGTAGGGTATGGAAGTAAACCTTGCAAGGTAAATAATGTGTTTGAAGTTGGGGTGTGAAATGCATATTGAGGGCAGTGTATATTTTAGCCTATAACCTTGAATGTGTAACCTCAATTGGTATGAGACCAATTTGAGGTGAAACTAGGCACAAAATGTGCCAACTTTCATTGAAAAACCATACCAAAATTCTGCTTGCAAGGTGACCTAAGAAAATGACCAATTCGGATTAGGTGCAATTAGGACCTGAAAAGTGACCAATTGGGCAGCAGTGAGTGTTTAGGCCATAACTCACTCAAACCAGGTCCAATTGACCTGAAATTTTGACCAAGAATAGTTAAGACCCATACCTACAAGTCTTATGAAGACACCAAAGCCCAGAAATGACCATAAGCAAGTCAAAAGCTTGCACAAGTTCGGGTCCAAAAACTGGCCGAACCAGAATTGACCAATTTGACCTAAAATTGACCTAAAATGGTACCATTTGACCAGCAATAGTGTAATGACCATAACTCGGTCTACTTAACTCGGATTGACCTGAAATTTTGCACCGCGTGCAATAAGACCTAGATCTACAAGTTTGTAGTTTCGACCGAGACCCGAAAACCGAGGGAACTAGGCCGTCCGGCTAGGTCCAACCAGTGTCCTGAATCCAAAGAATTTGCATTAAAATTCACTATGCAAGGTAATGACTTTGGTAAACCATACAAAAACTAATACCCTATCTAATGTGACATATTAAGGAGACTAAAACCTAATTTACCTAAAACGCATCGAGGGTCGGTATATTAGGTGATTAAGTGAAAATTTGAGTTCAGTGCATTGTTTACCAAACACCATCGATAGAGACAGTTTAATTAGTACTGAAACACTTCAAATTGTGTTTCTCAGTTAACAAGGACTCAGCAAAAGGGAAAGAAATACTGAGTCAAGTCCAGGAGACAAATATCAGAGGTTTGTGCACAACGGCTATTGCTTTTGAATTTTTCAATTGAAATAAATATTGAATATTTGTATATTATTGTTTTAAATTGTGTTTGTTCACAACTACTATTTCTTTTGAATTTTTCAATTGAAATAAATTATGACTATTGTACATTATTGTTTTAAATTGTGTTTGTGCACAACGGCTATTGCTTTTGAATTTTTCAATTGAAATAAATATTGAATATTTGTATATTATTGTTTTAAATTGTGTTTGTGCACAACGGCTATTTCTTTTGAATTTTTCAATTGAAATAAATTATGACTATTGTACATTATTGTTTTAAATTGTGTTTGTGCACAACGGCTATTGCTTTTGAATTTTTCAATTGAAATAAATATTGAATATTTGTATATTATTTTTTAAATTGTGTTTGTGCACAACGAATATTTCTTTTGAATTTTTTCAATTGAAATAAATATTGACTATTTGTACATTATTGTTTAAATTGTGGAAATGTCTTTGAATGGGTATTTATTGCTTGAAAAGCATTGTAAATGATTTGAAACTGTGAGAAATTGTTTGAATGATATTGATGGATACTTATTGCTTAAAAGCATCGTAAATGGTTTGAAATTGTGGGAAAATTAGTTTAGTGTGATTTATGAAAATCGAAGTTAATTATGAATTGTGTTGCCATTTTGTGAATGAAATTATGACTTTGGAAATTTATTGGATTCTCACGAATCATTTGAATAAAATGTTTGGAATTGATTTTGTGTTCACACTTAGCATGACAGTATCGTATCATTCCTTCTCCAATTATGGGGTTGTGATCGTTTATTTTCCTTCTCCATTTATGGAGTCGTGATCGCTTATTTTTCTCCTCTCTGGTTTACCGCTTGAGGTGATCGGATGAGTACTCATTATATAGCTAGCTCCCCTTCCTCATTGATTTCGATTAGTGAGGTTGTGATTGCTTTGTCGTGGTGTACAACGCGGCATTGATCGGAAAATTGTGTCATGGCTTAAGTTGTGAATGAATTGGCAACACTGTATTCTTAAATTATTCGACTAAATTGCGTTATTATGTATTGTGAGATTGTGAAATTGATTTAAACTCTTGTTGACATATACTGTCTATTGAATTCAACCATGATCTGACTTATTGAAAATTATTGTGATATTGACAAATGGAGTTTAAATTCTTGTTGACATTTATTGTCTTGAATTTAACTATGATTTTAAGTATCCACTATTTACATGACTTATGAATTGTGATTTGAAATTGTATTTGGGTAATGTTGTGCACCACTGAGACATTGTCTCAGCGATAGCTTTTTATTGCTGTCGCAGGTAGAGAGACAGACAGGGCAGCAGACTAGGCTGCATATACATCCAGCGAGGGATTACCTGGTATTATGAGTATACCAGTATTTTGCATTTTGTACTGTAATGTATGACACTGTATGTACATATTGTTTTTGGTTTTGAGCAGTTGTAAATTAAATGGTACCTTGAAGTTGTAAAATAATTATGAGTTGTTTTGGATTGTAAAAGCTGTATTATATTTCCTTATCTCAGACTTTGAAAAATTTCTATGGAATTGAGTTGATAAATTGTTGTGTTGAGAAATGTATTGAAGTTGAGATTTGGAAAATTATTGAAGTGCTTTTTACAGGTTTTCTGAAGAACTGTTTTGTCCAAAATACAGATGGCACTCTGCCAAAATTTTTACAGAAATTCCAAATAAATCAAATGAGTTAGTTATTTCACTTCAGTTCACCAAAGTCTTTAACACCTGTAAATAGTGCTCACCACTGTAAAAGAAGTAAGAAAAGTTTTTAAAATCCCTTGTAGTGTATTTAATGGGTTATCAGTAGACGGAGTTGGTAATTCATTAGGTATACTACGGGATCATGTTATGCCTTACAGAGGGGTAGGGTGTGACAAACTCACCTAAGTGGACCACTACATCCTCATTTTTGGACAGATTGTCATCTTCTTCAACCTTCCCAAACAGCAGCCGATTTGCTCCCAAGAAGAACTCCATGGCCAAAGCTTCCAAGCTCCATGCATGAACTCCAATCTTCACTTTCAAGCCATAATTTCTTGTAAGTCTCTCCATTAAAAGTGATCCTTACACAATGGAAAGTAGATAGGCAGCAAGAAGACCAAGTTTTGGAGGAGTTTTGAAGAATTTCTAAAGTGGTAAGTTTGTATTTTTGAATATTGCTTTGTTAAAGTTTGTAAGCATGTTATGGGTGTTTGAATTATGAAGAAATTTTTGAGGTTTGATGTTGAATGGGAATGTGTAATTTTGGCAGCCATGGAAACACCTTGAAGATAGTTTACTCTTGCTTGTAAATGGTGGATTAAAAGGTTGATTAAATATTTATGTGTATGGGAAATCATTTGGGTGATTATACTTAGCATATGTAAATGTAAAATGAAATTTAAAGCTTGGAAAGTAATGGAATGTAAGTGTACCATTGTGGCAGTTTGTTAGCTCTTGAAGAATGCTGGAATTCATGCTTGGTTTATGGAATAATGATGTTAAAATGTGTTGGTTGTTATGGCAGTTTGAATGTATGTATAGTGGTGTGAAGGTTGGACATGTGAATGAGCTTGGTTATGGAGTTAAATTGTTGTAAATTGAGTTGGGCAAATTCTGCACTTGTTGGTGCACATTGAATGTAATTGTAAGCTGCCAAAATGACCTATAATGTGTTGTGAATTATGTTTAGGTCATGGTACAACCAGAATTAGTTTGAATGTTAAGTTTGGTGAGTGTTAAAAGTGATGTTTGATATGTATGCAAGAATTGCAATAAGGCAGTTTGTGTTTTAGGCCTATAACTTTAAGTGTGTGGCTCCAATTGGTATGAGACCAATTGGAGGTGAAACTAGGCACAAAATGTTCCAAATTTCATGAAGGAAGCTTGCCAAAATTCTGCTTGCAAGGTAGCTTGAAAAATGACCAAATCCGGATTAAGTGCAATTGAGGCCTGAAAACTGACCATTTGGGCAGCAGTTAGTATTTAGGCCATAACTCACTCAAAACAGGTCCAATTGATCTAAAATTTTAACCATGAATAGTTAAGACCCATATCTACAAGTCTTATGAAGACACCAAAGCCCAGAAATGATCATAAGCAAGTCAAACAGCTTGCACAAGTTCGGATCCAAAAACTAGCCAAACCTAAAATGACCTTAAGTGACCTAAAATGACCAATTTTGGTGCAATTTGACCAGCAATAGTAAAATGACCATAACTTGGTCTACATAACTCGGAATGACCTGAAATTTTTTCTCGCGTGCAATAAGACATAGATCTACAAGTTTGTAGTTTAGACCAAAACCCAAAAACCGAGGGAACTAGGTCATCCAGCTAGGTCAAACTAGTATCCCGGAATCCAGCAAATCTCAAGAAAATGCAGTATACACGGAAATGAATTTGGTAACATGTACCAACCCTAAAAGACTATCGAATGTGACATATTAATGACATTAAAACCTAAATTACCTAGAATGTACCAAGGGTCGACATAGTAGGTTGACTAAGCGAATAAATGAATTCAGTGAATTAATTATCAAGCATTATCGTTAGAGACAGTTTAAATGAGTACTGAAACACTTCAAATTGTTTTTCTCAGTTTGCAAAGACTCAGGGAGGGGAAGGAAACACTGAGTCAGAGCCAAGAGACAGTTATCAGAGGTTTGTGCACAATAATTATTTCTTTTGAATTTTTCAATTGAAATAAATTATGATTAATTGTATGTTATTGTTTTAAATTGTATTTGTGTGACACCCCTTACCCGTGTACAGTATACCCGAGTAAGTAATGCCACACGGTGTACAGGCACACTCTAATATACCTTAATTAATTTATATCATGTCTTTGAATATAATTTATGAAACATACTTTATTTAAGCCATTTATCGAAAATATTATTTATTTGAGGTTCCGAAAATTTTATAGAAAATCCGGCGGAGTACCGGCTAAAAATGGAGAAAACAGTTCTTCGGAACCTGTTAAAAGCACTTCCAAATAATTTTCCAAACAATCCCAACTTCAATTCATCAACAAAGTCTCAACAACATTTCAATTTCAGGTCTCAACAACCTTTTCATTTCTCAAACATCCCTTTCTGGGGTTCTCATATATAAACAACAATTAAATATTCAAATTACTTAATTTCCATACATAACCATAAATATTTATTATTTACATGGACCTCAAAATACATTACATAAATCCCAAATACATATGAGAAAATAAAAATTTAATTACAAAATGACAAAATGACATCTAGTGTCCTACCAATGCACTGCAGGTGACGAGGTGACACGGACACTGTGCAGAACTGCAGGATGGACTCACCCAGTCTGTGGTCTACTGGGCTCACGATCGGGATCTCCAGTACCTACGCGTGGCAAAAGCAACGCGCTAAGCAATAATGCTTAGTGGTGCAATAATATAATAGAAGAAAATAGCAAGAAAATGAATGTGTATGCTTTCTTTGTTTGGTATTGGTATATCCATTATTTCGTTAACGTTGTTCACTTTTATTCATTTGGTTGCCCCAAGTAAACCTACACTAGACGACTGGACTGGATAACGGGTAAACTGGCACTGGGTACCTAGTACCTCGGGCCGTCACACCATCAGTCACATATGCATCTCCCAGGCAGCAATGTACGCTAACAAGTCGTAAGTACATCGAGCACAAGGCCAAGTCTCAATACAAAGTCAGAATGGCTAAAAGCCATGAAATCACAGAATGGCATATTGCCATGTGCAGTACTGCTAACTGAACCCTATTGGCATGCCAAACTATCCAAACCAATCTTGTTAGGTATACTAGGGCATTTGAAACTTTTAAATTCTTCAATTTGTGAATTTCAAATTTTTAGTGTCACTATTCATCTTATTGGTCAACAAAAATGTTGACTTTTAGAATAAAAATATGTACATTGACTTTGGCACTCCCAACATACCACATTTGGCATTCCAAACTTGTTGGCATTAAGCATTTATACCATTTCAAAGTTTAAACCAACACAAGCAGAATTTTCAGTTTTTGTGAGTCAACTTCACTGTTCCATTGGACACTGTTGCTGTGGAAGTTTGAAGAAATGTCAAACATGAAAGTTGTTCCTTATTTTGTCTGGTTGAATTTCATTTTTTGAATCACTCCATTTGGAGTTTTGTAACTCCAGATATGGTCCAAAAACCACAGCTGGTCGGATTCCCATTCTGCAGAAATTACCATATCTACAGTAACAAGAATAGTGACTTCCACTGCCATTTGGGTTAGGTTCTGGCCATAATTTGAGGTAGGTTCCTTCATGAAAGTTGTTTGTCTATGTCTTAACTTGTTGCTGTAAAAATTTCAGGTCAATTGACCAAATCTACAGTGAGTTATGGCCAAATGAACAGTTACTGTTCATTTGATCAATTCTGCAGAATCAGTTGCAGGGTGTCCGGATTGGGGCCAAGTTTTGGTCCTCTTGCTTTGGTCTTTTGGGCATGGTTTCTTCAGCAAAAATGTGCCCTTATAAGCCTAGTTTCATGTCCAATTGGCCAAACACCAATTGGACCAACACAGCCAAAGTTATGGCTGTGTAATTGGACTGAAATCTCGACCATCACGCTGTCCTAGGGCAGCTTACTCCTTCTCTTTGCAATCCTATTTTTCAGTCCAAATTGTGCTCAACTTACCTAAAATAGTCACTAATTGACCATTAAAAAGTTCTCTAATAATTTCCTAAGCCAAGTCACATTTTCACCTTTCCTAAACCCTAATTCAATTTCATGATTTATGCCATTTACCTTGGTTAGCTACTAATGCATTACTCATATGTTTATAACTTCAAACATGGTTTCTATTTCACTTCAAGCTCATCAAAAACACTCCTACATATTCCTTTTCTAGGGCAGCCGAAATTCAAGAGCTCATACACATAGGTTTTTGTTCATTTAACTTACAAGTCTTACTAAATTTCAAGTCCAAAATCATGAAATTTAAGAGTTTTATGTTTATAGTTGCACTAACCTTTAAGTGGCAGAATTTCCCAAGCCCCAAACTTCACTTTCCTTCACTTTCTAGGCTGCCAAAAGCTCTCCCAAGATGAGTGGACAACTTTCTATGAAAGGGGTGGAACAAAGAGGGAAATGGAGCTTGAATGGTGTTTTAATGGTGGTTTAGGGTAAGGGCATGGGTTCGGCTGGTTGGGGAAGAAGAATGGCTGATGGCATTTTTAATTCTTTGATCTTGGTTTGTCTCTTTTATTGGTTAAGTAAATGAATTGCTTGCATATGATTGGTGGAGTTTTTAAATGACCTCATACTATGTCATTATTTGCATTATTTTGCATTTTCTTTTCTTTTCTTTCACTACTCATTTCAAATTTCATTTTTAATAATGTTTCTTCATATTTTATGTCATATTAATTATTTACACAACTGGACAAGTCGGCCAAAAATCACCTCTGAAGGCGAAATGACCAAAATGCCCTCCGTTTGGCTTAACGGGTCAAAATTGTCTGTACCGATTGAAAAAATTTTCTAGGTATTTTCTTGGCATTCTAATGCCATGGGAACCTCAATAACCCTTTTCTGGAGTCCCAAAAATTATTTTATAATTTTTCCCCCGGGTCTAGGGCTCCTCGTTGCGAGAACCGCAACTTCCCTCTGGTTACCCATCGCTAGGGCACCGGCTCGTTTAACTTGGTTGTATTTTATTTCTAAAATTTTTACTAAATTTTTCTTATTAATATTTGGGTTAATTATGGTTCCTGACTTTAATTTAAATATTTTTCCGGACGTTCTAGCTGTCCGGACCGACACTGGTCACCGGAACAGTAGAATGTACGGAGTTGGTACAGGGAGGGTGTTACAATTTGTGCATAATAAGTATTTCTTTTGAATTTTTCAATTGAAATAAATTATGATTATTTCTATGTTATTATTTTAAATTGTGTTTGTGCACAACGGCTATTTCTTTTGAATTTTTCAATTGAAATGAATTATGACTATTGTACATTATTGTTTTAAATTATGTTTGTGCACAATAAGTATTTCTTTTGAAATTTTCAATTGAAGTAAATTATAATTATTTGTATGTTATTGTTTTAAATTGTGTCCGTGCACAATATTTTTATATTCACTGCTTTTACTAGCAAATTTATTTGGAGAAATGAGTTATGAATAATTTTTTATTTCTTTGTTTTTGGGAATATTATTTGGAACTTATTGTGTTGCCAACTTTGCAAATGGAAATTTTGAGATAAAATGTGATTTATGGTTTGTATGAAATATTATGATTTGAAATTGTTTTGATTCACACTTGGCATGACACTGTTACTATGTTTCTCCTCCATTTATGGGGTGAGTGTGATATATTCCTCCCTCTTTGACCTATCAGTCTGGGGTGAGTGTGATTATGGTCCTCCCTCTTTGACTTGCCAGTCTGAGGTGAGTGTGGATGAGTACTCATTATTCAGCTAGCTTCCTCCCTCATTGATTTCGATTATTGGGGTGAGTGTGTCTTGTCGTGGTGTACAATACGGCATGTGTGGAAAAATTGTGTCATGGCCTAAATTATGTTATCGATTGGCAACATTGTATTATTCAGTTATTTGATCGAATTGTGTTATTGATTTGCAAAACGGTATTATTCAATTACTTGATCAAATTTGTGTTAGGTGAATTTTGTAAATTGTGAGATGGAATTGTGAATCATTTGATTTGTGAACTGTCAATAAAAGATTTATATATCGCATTTCAAATTGTTATTGTGCACCACTGAGTAAATTTTACTCAGCGATAGCTTTTCATTGCTGTTGCAAGTAGACAGACTGACAGGGCAGCAGACTAGGCTGCTAGTATTACATTGAGAGATCATCGGGTATATTGAGTATACCACATTTTGTATTTTGGACTGTAATGTATGTTCACTGTATGTATATATTGTTCTTGGTTTTGAGCAGTTGTAAAATAAAATTGTACATTAAAGTTGTAAAATAAATTATGAGTTATTTTGACTTGTAAAAATTGTATTATATTTTTTGTATCTCAGTTTTTGAAAAATTACTATGGATTTGAGTTGAGAAATATGTTGTGTTGAATTATGCTAGAGTTTGAGATTGAGAAAAATATTGAAGTGTTTTTTACAGGTTTTTGAAGAACTGTTTTATCCAAATTACGGAGGGCACTCTGCCAAAATTTTTTTACAGAAATTACTAATAGTCTAAATGTGTTAGTTAATTCACCTCAGTTTGTAACACCCTCCCGGTAACTACTCCGTACATCCCGCTGCTGTGATGACTGGTCGGTCCCACAGCTAGAATGTCCGGAAAAATATTTAAACTAAAGTGAGGGACCATAATTAACTCAAATGTTAATAAGAAAAATTTGGTAAAAATTTTAGAAATAAAATACAACCAAGTTAAATGAGCCGGTGCCCTAGCGATGGGTAACCAGAGGGAAGTTGCGGTTCTCGCAACGAGGAGCCCTAGACCCGGGGAAAAATTCATAAAATAAATTTTGGGACTCCAGAGAAGGGTCATTGAGGTTTCTATGGCATTAGAATGCCAAGAAAATATTTAGAAAAATTTTTTAATCGGTACAGACAATTTTGACCCGTTAAGCCAAACGGAGGGCATTTTGGTCATTTCGCCTTCAGAGGTGATTTTTGGCCGACTTGTCCAGTTGAGTAAATAATTAATATGACATAAAATATGAATAAACATTACTAGAAATTAAATTAAAAATGAGTAGTGAAGAAAAGAAAAGAAAATGAGGAAAAAGGCTTATTTATGACATCATGGTGATGTCATTTAAAAACTATAACCAATCACAATTAAGCAACCATTTGACTAACTAATAAAAGAGATAAATAAAGACTAAGGAAGACCAAAAGCCAGTAGCTATCCCTCTTTCCTCAAGTGCAGCCGAAACCTTTGCTTGCCCTAAACCTCCATTAATCCTTCAACCAAAGCTCAAGTTCTCTCCTTATTTCACCATAAATTTCCCTACTCCATTCACAAAAACTTATCCCCACATCACAAGGTAACTCTAGGCAGCCACAAAGAGGAGGAATTCTAGAGTTTTCACAAGCTCAATAAGTTGAGCAAAGAGGTTAGTGCTATACTTTCACTCTCACTCTTTTAATCTTTGTTAGAGCATCACTTTAAGTTAAGGAATTGTAAAAATTTGAAGTAAATTATATATGTTAGGGTATCTTCAATTTTTGGCAGCCCTAAGGAAGGATGAGTTTGATTGTTTTAATGGACATAGAGTGGGCTAGAAATGATGTTTAGGGTATGTATATGCATGGATAATGAATTAGTGTGCTAATTAAGGTGTATGGGTAAATTGAATTGGACATTAGGGTTTTGAGAAGTGAAAATTTGACTTGGCTTAGGAAATTGTTAGAGAACATTTTAATGGTCAATTAGTGACCATTTTAGGTAAGTTGACCACAATTTGGACTGAAATATAGCATGGCAAAGTGAATGTGTAGGCTGCCTAGGGACAGCAGCAGAGTGGATGAGATTCCAGCCCACTTACACAGCCATAACTTTGGCTGTGTAGGTCCAATTGGTGTTTGGCCAATTGGACATGAAACTAGGCTTACAATGGCACATTTTTTCTGAAGAAACCATGCCCAAAAGACCAAAGCAAGAGGACCAAAAGTTGGTCCCAATCCGGATACCCTGCAACAGCACCTACAGAAATGACTAAATAAACAGTAACTGTTCATTTGGCCATAACTCACTGTAGATATGGTCAATTGACCTGAAATGTTTACAGAAACAAGTTAAGACATAGACAAACAACTTTCATGAAGAAACCTACCCCAAATTATGGCCAGAACCTATTCAAAAATGCAATCACAATCACTATTCATGGTACTGTAGATTTGGTAATTCTGCAGTTTTGGCAATCCGGCCAGCTATGGTTTTTGGACCATATCTGGAGCTAAAAAACTCCAAATGGAGTGATTCAAAAAAGGAAATTCAACTAGACAAAATAAGGAACAACTTTCATGTTTTCCATTTCTTCAAATTCCCACTGCAACAGTACTTAATGGAACAGTAAACTTAGGCTTCAAAAACTGAAATTTCTGCCCTCTTGGTTTTAAGTTAGAAATGGTAATGGTGACCAATTCCAACAAGTTTTAAATGCAAAATGTGGTATGTTGGGAGTGCCAAAACCAATGTACCTAATTTCTACCTAAAAGTCAACATTTTTGTTGACCAAAGAGGTGAATAGTGACACCGAAACTTGAAATTCAAAGATTGAAGAATTTTAAAGTATCAAATGCCCTAGTATACCTAACAAGATTGGTTTGGATAGTTTGGCATGCCAATAGGGTTCAGTTAGCGATCGCACATGGCAATATGCCATTCTCGTGATTTTATGGCTTTTAGCCATTCGACCTTGTATTGAGATTTGGCCTTGTGCTCGATGTATTTACAAATTGTTAGCTCGCTGCACACCGGGAGATGCATATGTGACCGATGGTGTGACGCCCGAGGTACTAGATACCCAAAGCGCTTACCGTTATCGATCCAATCATTCAAGATAGGTTACTTTGGCAACAAAATGAATGAAAGTAAACAAAATTAATCAATATAATGTATATACAAATACCAAACAAATAAAACAAATACATTCACTACATAAAAATTTTCTGATAATTTCTTTTATTTTATTATTGAACAACAAAGCATTATTGCTTAGCGCGTTGCTTTTGCCACGCCAGAGGTACCGGAGATACAGATCGTAAGCCCAGAGACCGCAGACCGGGTGAGTCCATCCTGCAGCTTCAAGACAAAGGTCCGTGTCACCTCAACACTGCGATTGCATTGGTAGGACACTAGGTGTCATTTTGTCATTTTGTAACTAAATTTTTATTTTCTCATATGTATTTAGAATTATGTAATGTATTTTGAAGTTCATGTAAATTATGAAAATTGTATTTGTGAATGGAAAAGTAAATATCTATCTATGACTTGGATATGTATGGAAGTAAATTGAGTATTTATCATTGCTTATATATGAATACCTGAGAAATGATGATTGAGAAATGAGATTGGAAAATGTTGAGATTTTGATATTGAGACTTTGTTGATGAATTGAAGTTGGGATTGTTTGGAAATTATTTGAAGTGTTTTTAACAGTTCAAGAACTGCTTTTCTCCATTTTTAGCAGACTGCCGGATTTTCTATAAAATTTTCGGAACCTCAAATAAATTATAATTTCAATAAATGACTTAAATAAATTATATTTCACAAGTTATATTCAAAATTATGATGAAAATTAATTAAGATAAAATAGAGTGTGCCGGTACATCGTGTGGCATAGCTTGCTCGGCTACACTGTAGACGGGTAAGGGGTGTCACATTTAGTGGTATCAGAGCACGGTTTAGGCGTTTCTGGGCCTAGATTGAGTCCATACCATGCATTGCATTTGTAAGAGTCGAGGTGACACTAATGCAGATCTGTTTTTCTTTCTTATTTTGAATAGGATATGGACCCTTCATCACAAAGAGCAGTCGAGGAGGAAGTGGAGAGTCATACTCCACCTGCAGCAGCTGAGATTGGGGGCATGGGAGAACCTGCTCCGCTAGCTCAAGCAGAGCCTGCTTAGCCTCCACAGGCCATGTTCTAGCAAATGGCCGAATTTTTCAGACAAATGGCTGGGGTAATGCCAGCACCACCACCACCGCCACCAGCTCCACAGCAGAAATCACACCTGGAAAGGCTAAGAAAATTTGGAGCAGTGGACTTCTTCGGCAAAAGAGAAGATGACTCTGTTGCAGCCGAGAATTGGTTGAACACAACGGGCAGAGTTCTAAAACAACTCCACTGCACCCCAGAGAAAAACCTAGAGGCTGCCATATCCCTGTTGCAAGATGATGCCTACGAATGGTGGGATACTGTGTCCAGTGAAGTGCAGCCAGAAGCTATAACTTGGGACTTCTTTCTCTCAGAATTCAAGAAGAAATATGTGGGTACTGTATACCTGGAAGAGAGAAGAAGAGAGTTTATTAACCTGAGGCAGAGACAGCTATCAGTGGCCGAGTATGAAAAGGAATTCGTCCGATTGAGCCGTTATGGAAGGGAGATAGTCCCTAATGAAGCTGAAAGATGTAAGAGATTTGAAGAGGGACTAAATGACAACATAAAGATTCAGCTCACTGCCTTGGGAATCACAGAATTTAGCAAGTTAGTGGAAGCTGCAATAAGGGTTGAAAAAGTAAGAATCAGTGAGCAGACCAGAAGGGATAGACAGCAGAAGAGGGGCCCGGGTCAGACTAGTTCATCTCCTGCACCTGGGAAGAAGTTCAAGGGTCCACCTGTACAAAGTTTAGGCCAACCACAAGGTCAGGGTCAGTCTCAAGGGCCCAGGCCACAGTTCACCCCTAGGAGAGGTCAGTCCACACCATCAGTGGGCAGCTCTCCAGGGATGGGGTTCAGGGGACCAGCCCCCGCATCTTCTGCATGTCCACACTGCCTGAAATGGCATAAGGGGGAGTGTTGGAGAGTAACTGGTGCCTGCTTAAGATGTGGGTCGACAGAGCATCAGCTGAGGAACTGCCCACGTAGAACTACTACAGCTGCTCCAACACAAGCAGACAGACCTGTTCCTGCACCACAGAGAGGTAGAAAATCTGGCAAGTCTGAGGCTGTAGGACCATCACAGAGGCCTGCATCTGAGCCAGCAGAGAGGCCTGACAGCAGACCACCTGCCAGAAATTATGCCCTGAGAGCTCAGGAGGAGCAAGATGCCCCGGACGTCATCAGGGGTACGTTCTCCCTCTACAATACACCTGTGCATGCATTGGTGGATCCAGGATCTACCCATTCATATATCTGCATCAACCTACCCGTAGAAAGGGGGATACTAGTAA
Source organism: Hevea brasiliensis (assembly GCF_030052815.1). Lineage (NCBI taxonomy): Eukaryota > Viridiplantae > Streptophyta > Magnoliopsida > Malpighiales > Euphorbiaceae > Hevea > Hevea brasiliensis. Next base: position 78,002,270 of record NC_079504.1, read on the forward strand.
GGGAGAGTGACCAAGACATTCTGGTCAAAAATCCATTGGGCCACAGTGTAGTGGTGAACAAAGTGTACAAGGGTTGCCCGTTAAGGATTTAGGGGTATGAATTCTTGGCAGACCTAATCGAGTTGCCCTTCCACGAGTTTGACGTGATTTTGGGAATGGACTGGTTGTCACGTCATCAGGCAATAGTTGATTGCAAATTGAAGAGAATTTCTTTAAAAACTTCTGAGGGTAATGAGATCACAGTTGTGGGGGAAAGGACAGATTTCTTGTCCAATGTCATCTCAGCCACAGTTGCAAGAAGAATGATGAGAAAAGGCTGTGAAGCCTACCTAGCACATGTGGTGGATACTAGGCAGGCTAAGCCAAACCTGAGTGATATACCCACAGTAAGAGACTTCCTGCAGGTATTTCTGAAGAGTTGCCCAGTTTACCACCGTAAAGGGAAGTTGAATTTGCTATTGAGACAACTGCCGCAAAGACCCATTTCCATTGCTCCTTATAGGATGGCACCCACTGAATTGAAGGAGTTGAAAACTCAGTTGCAAGAGTTACTTGATAAGGGGTTCATACGCCCCAGTGTGTCACCATGGGGAGCTCCAGTGCTGTTTGTAAAGAAAAAGGATGGGACTTTGAGGCTACGCATCGATTACCGGCAGTTGAACAAAGTGGCTGTGAAGAACAAATATCTGTTGCTTAGAATTGATGATCTGTTTGATCAGTTGAAGGGAGCAGGAGTATTTTCTAAGATTGATCTCAGATCAGGGTATCATCAGTTGAGGGTGAAGGATGCAGATGTGCCAAAGACTGCATTCAGGACCCAGTATGGGCATTATGAGTTTCTAGTGATGCCCTTTGGCCTAACAAATGCACCAGCAGCATTCATGGACCTTATGAACCGTATCTTCCATCCACACTTAGATCGGTTCGTGGTGGTCTTTATTGATGACATTTTGGTGTATTCCAAGACCAGGGAAGAACATGATGAGCATTTGAGGATTGTTCTGCAAACCCTGAGAGAAAAGAAGCTGTATCCTAAGTTGTCCAAGTGTGACTTTTGGTTGAACAATATTATATTTCTTGGACACATAGTGTCAGCTGATGGGATTAGGGTGGATCCAAGAAAATAGAAGCAGTGATGGAATGGAAGCCTCCCAGGAATACAACTGAGGTCAGAAGCTTCTTGGGGCTAGCTGGGTATTACAGGAGATTTGTGAAGGGATTTTCCTTAATAGCTGCTCCAATGACCAAGTTGTTACACAAGAATGTTAGATTTGACTGGAATGACAAGTGTCAGACCAGTTTTGAGAAGTTGAAGGCTATGTTGACAGAGGCACCAGCAGCACACGCCCAAAGGTCGTGAAAGGACTTTGTGGTCTACAGTGATGCCTCACATAATGGGCTAGGGTGTGTATTGATGCAAGAGGGGAAAGTGATCGCCTATGCTTCCAGGCAGCTAAGGCCACATGAACAGAATTACCCTACCCATGATCTAGAGCTTGCAGCAATTATCTTCGCACTGAAGATATGGAGGCATTACTTGTATGGTGAAAAGTGCTACATTTACACAGACCATAAGAGTCTGAAATACTTGCCAACTCAAAAGGAGCTCAACCTTAGACAGAGGCGATGGATTGAGTTCCTGAAGGACTATGATTGTGTGATTGACTATCATCCTGGGAAGGCAAATGTTGTTGCTGATGCTTTGAGCAGAAAAATTGTAACACCCCTAAGTTCGGTAGTCCGTTCTACTGTTCCGGTGACCAGTGTTGTCCGGACAGCTAGGATGCCTAGAACTACACTTCGATATGAGTGAGAAGACATAAAATAATGAAATACAAGAAAAGAAAATACAAGAAAAACAAAGGAAAAATAATAGCAAAGAAATGTGATCAAGTTAAGCGAGCCGGGAATCCTAGCGATGGGTGACCGCACCGGGAAGTCACGGCGTGGACCGTTGACTAGCTCCTGGATCATGCGGAACCCCGAAAATATTTTTAGGACTTAAATAGACCCTTATTGAAGAATAAATATCATTAGAAAGATCAAAGAAAAATTAAATAATTAGTACAAAGAAAAGTGAGAAATCGAAAAACAGACAAAAACCGGTGTTACCGAAAAATTAAGAATGCAACCCGAACAGGGGCATTATGGTCATTTGACATCTCGAATTGTCTTTTGACCTAAATGTCCATTAAAAAAATAAATAATATTACACTTAGAAAATGAAATGAAAAATTAATTTAGTGGTACCTAAAGTAAATAGCCAAAAATGGAGTGGAAATGGTGTAAATAACACATTAAACTTATAATATGATTAAATAATGTGAGTGGGCCACTAAAGGATTAAACTAAAGGCATAATGGGGCAGGTGTACACCCATTATCCCATCTGCACTTCATCTTCCTCATTTGAATTCCTTCATGCCGATTTGAGAAAGAAGAAAACCACCATTGCCGTTTGGCTTTCAACCTTCATCCACTCCCTCATTTCAACCCCAATCACTTAGGTCCCTTCATGAAAAATTGTCTACACATCACAAGGAAGAGTTTGATACCAAATTTAAGAAGTTTAATCAAGGTTTAACAAGTTCCAACTATAAGGTAAGTTAGCATTCTTGAAGATTTTTTTGTTAAACTTTGTGTGCATGTTATGGGTGTTGAATTTGTGAAGGAAATTTTTAAGTTTGAAGAGTTATTGAGATATCCATTTTTGGGCAGCCATGTAGTCATGTATTTGATGAGATAATTGTGCATATATTTGATGGGAAATGATGTTGGTTATGGTGATTTAATAACTTAGTGAATTACTTCATATGTATATGGTGATTTTGCATTTAGAATGGAAATTGATGAATTGTAGGACACTTTGGCGTTGAGAGACATTTTCGGCAGCCTTGGAACTCTTGGATAAGTGTATGTGTTCATGAAGATATGGGCAGAATTGTGGCATTAAGGATAGATGGATATGTATATGAAATTATTGTGTAAAGTGTATGTAAAAACTAGTAATGTTTGTGTATATGTAATTGTATTTGGACTTTGGAAATTAGAATTTTATTTGGTGTGTTGAGGATAATTACAATATGCCCAAAGTGATGTTAATGTAAAGTGGAATATGTTTTTGGTAATGTACCAAAACAGATTTGGTAGGGAAGTAAACATATTGCAAGGTAAGTGTGTGATTGATGTGTGTTTAAGCAAGGTAACTAAGGGCAGTGTACATTTTAGCCAATAAGTTTAAATGTGCAACCTCAATTGGTATGAGACCAATTGGAGGTGGAACTAGGCACAAAATGTGCCAACTTTCATTGAGAAAGCATACCAAAATTCTGCTTGCAAGGTGACCTAAGAAAATGACCAATTCGGATTAGGTACAATTAGGACCTGAAAAATGACCAATTGGGCAGCAGTGAGTGTTTAGGCTATAACTCACTCAAAACAGGTCCAATTGACCTAAAATTTTAACCATGAATAGTTAAGGCCCATACCTACAAGTCTTATGAAGACACCAAAGCCCAGAAATGACCAGAAGCAAGTCAAAAAGCTTGCACAAGTTCGGGTCCAAAAACTGGCCGAACCAAAGTTGACCAAATTGACCTAAAATTGACCTAATTTGATGCCATTTGACCAGCAATAGTATAATGACCATAACTTGGTCTACTTAACTCGGATTGACCTAAAATTTTGCCCCGCGTGCAATAAGACATAGATCTACAAGTTTGTAGTTTTGACCAAAACCCAAAAACCAAGGGAACTAGGCCGTCCGGCTAGGTCAAACTAGTATTCCGGAATCCAGCAATTTGCAATAAAATGCAAGGAAACGCAGTATACATAGAAATGAGTTTGGTAAAACGTACCAACCCTAAAACCCTATCGAATGTGACATATTAATGACATTAAAACCTAATTTACCTAGAAAACATCGAGGGTCGGTATATTAGGTGATTAAGCTAATAAAGGTATTCAATGAATTGTTTATCGAACATTATCGTTAGAGGCAAATTAATTTAGCACTGAAACACTTCAAATTGTGTTTCTCAGTTAACAAGGACTCAGCAAAAGGGAAAGAAATACTGAGTCAAGACCAGGAGACAAATATCAGAGGTTTGTGCACAACAGTTATTTCTTTTGAATTTTTCAATTGAAATAAATTATGACTATTTGAATATTATTGTTTTCAATTATGGAAATGTGTTTGAATGGATACTTATTTCTTGAAAAGCATTGTAAATAGTTTGAAATTGTGAAAAATTGTTTGAATGATATTGATGGATACTTATTGCTTGAAAAGCATTGTAAATGGTTTGAAACTGTGGAAAAAATTATTTAGTGTGATTTGTGAAAATTGAAGTTACTTATGAATTGTGTTGCCATTTTGTGAATGAAATTATGACTTTGGAAATTTATTGGATTCTCACAAATCATTTGAATAAAATATTTGGAATTGATTTTGTGTTCACACTTAGCATGACAGTATCATATCATTCCTTCTCCATTTATGGGGTTGTGATCGTTTATTTTCCTTCTCCATTTATGGAGTCGTGATCGTTTATTTTTCTCCCTCTCTGGTTTACCAGTTGAGGTGATCGGATGAGTACTCATTATATAGCTAGCTCCCTTCCTCATTGATTTCGATTAGTGGGGTTGTGATTGCTTTGTCGTGGTGTACAACGCGGCATTGATCGGAAATTCTGTGTCATGGTTTAAGTTGTGAATGAATTGGCAACACTGTATTCTTAACTTATTCGACTAAATTGTGTTGTTATGCGATTTGATAATTTGTGAAATGAAGTTAAATTCTTATTGACATTTACTGTCTTTCGAATTTAACTGTGTTCTGATTTTTGAGATTTATTGTGAGATTGTGAAATGAATTTAAACTCTTATGGACATATACTGTCTTTTGAATTCAACCATGATCTGACTTACTGAAATTTATTGTGATATTGAGAAATGGAGTTTAAATTCTGGTTGATAATTATTGTCTTGAAATTAACTATGGTTTTAAGTATCCACTATTTATGTGATTTATGAGTTGTGATTTAAATTTGTATTTAGTTAATGTTGTGCACCACTGAGACATTGTCTCAGCGATATCTTTTTATTGCTGTCGCAGGTAGACAGACCGACAGGGCAGCAGATTAGGCTGCTAGTACCTCTAGCGAGAGACTACCGGGTATAATGAGTATACCAATATTTTGTATTTTGTAATGTAATGATGTTCACTGTATGTACATATTGTTGTTGGTTTTGAGCAGTTGTAAATTAAAATTGTACATTGAAGTTGTAAAGTAAATTATAAGATATTTTGACTTGTAAAAATTGTATTATATTTTCTTTATCTCAGTCCTTGAAAAATTACTGTGAATTTGACTTGTGAACTGTGTTGGGTTGAGAAAAATGTTGAAGTTGAGATTTGGAAATCTATTGAAGTGTTTTTCACAGGTTTTCTGAAGAACTGTTTTATCCAAAATACAGATGGCACTCTGCCAAAATTTTTACAGAAATTCCAAATAATTCAAATATGTTAGTTCTATCACTTCAGCTCTCAAAAGTTTTTAACACCTGTAATTAGTGCTCACCACTGTAAAAGAAGCAAGAAAAGTTTTAAAATCCCTTGTAGTACATTTAATGGATTATCAGTAGACGGAGTTGGTAATTCATTAGGTATACTACGGGATCATGTTATGCCTTACAGAGGGGTAGGGTGTGACAAAATCCATGACAGCCTTGAGATCATTGAATGCCCGTCTATCTTTGGTTCGAGATGGAGCTATTTTGGCTGAGTTGCAAGTGAGGCCAAACCTGCTACAGCAGATTTTAAATGGGCAGAAGGTAGATGAGAAGCTAATGGCTATTATGAGCAAAATCTCAGAAGGAAAAGCAACTGACTATGGGGTGAAAGCAGATGGGTGTCTGTATTACAAAGGAAGACTATGTGTACCAGATGATGGGGAATTAAAGGCCAGTATTCTAAAAGAGGCACACACCAGTGTATATGCTATGCACCCAGGAAGTACAAAGATGTATCATGATCTGAAGCTTCAGTATTGGTGGCCTGGTATGAAGAAAGACATAGCTGACTATGTGACTAAATGTTTGACATGTCAGCAAGTCAAGGCAGAACATCAAGTTCCATCTGGTTTGCTACAGCCTATACGCATACCTGAATGGAAATGGGATCGGATTACCATGGATTTTGTAAGTGGTCTACCTCTCACCCAGAAGAAACATGATGCAGTATGGGTGATAGTTGATAGATTGACAAAGTCAGCACACTTTCTGCCAGTTAGGACTGACTACTCACTAGAGAAGTTAGCAGAATTGTATATCAGTGAGATAGTTAGACTGTATGGAATCCCACTTTCCATCATATCTGATCGAAACCCAAGGTTTACATCGAGATTTTGGAAGAAGTTGCATGAGTCCTTGGGTACACAACTCCACTTCAGCACAGCTTTCCAATCCTCAGACGGATGGGCAATCAGAAAGAGTAATCCAGGTAAACAATTGAAACCAATGGAATTGATACAAATATTGAATTGAAATGATAATAATAACATGAAATATATGTCAGGTTCTTGAGGATATGCTGAGGAGTTATGTCATTGAGTTTGAGGGAAGTTGGGATAGATACCTCCCACTGGCAGAATTTGCATACAACAATAGCTACCAAGCTAGCATCCAAATGGCCCCGTATGAAGCACTGTATGGGAGAAAATGTAGAACTCCAGTGTGCTGGATTGAATTGGGCGAAGACAAATCGGTAGGGCTGCACTGTGAAACAGACTGAGGAGAAGGTAAAACTAATCAAAGCTAATCTGAAGGTTGCCTCAGATAGACAGAAATCCTATGCCGACTTGAAGAGAAAAGAAATAGAACATGCGGTTGGCGACAAAGTATTCCTCAAGGTGTCACCGTGGAAGAAGGTATTGAGGTTTGGAAGAAAAGGTAAGTTAAGCCCTAGGTTCATTGGCCCATATGAAGTCATTGAACGTGTGGGTCCAGTGGCCTATAGGCTAGCTTTACCACCAGAGCTGGATAAGATCCACAATGTGTTCCACGTGTCCATGCTCAGAAGATACCGCTCAGATCCTTCACATGTCATCTCCAGGGAAGAAATTGAAATACAACCGGATTTGACATATGAAGAAGAACCTCTACGGATCCTAGCTCAGGAAGTAAAAGAATTGAGGAACAAGCAGATTCCACTGGTGAAAGTGCTATGGAGGCACCACAACACCGAAGAGGCAACTTGGGAAAGTGAAGAGACGATGAGGCAACAGTTCCCTCAACTTTTTGCATCAGGTAAATTTCGAGGACGAAATTTAAATTAGAGGGTAAGAGTTGTAACACCCTCCCGGTAACTACTCCGTACATCCTGCTGTTCCGGTGACCAGTGTCGGTCCGGACAGCTAGAATATCCGGAAAAATATTTAAACTAAAGTGAGGGACCATAATTAACTCAAATATTAAAAAGAAAAATTTGGTAAAAATTTTAGAAATAAAATACAACCAAGTTAAACGAGCCGGTGCCCTAGCGATGGGTAACCAGAGGGAAGTTGCGGTTCTCGCAACGAGGAGTCCTAGACCCAAGGAAAAATTCATAAAATAATTTTTGGGACTCCAGAGAAGGGTCATTGAGGTTCTTATGGCATTAGAATGCCAAGAAAATATTTAGAAAAATTTTTCAATCGGTACAGACAATTTTAACCCGTCAAGCCAAACGGAGGGCATTTTGGTCATTTCGCCTTCAGAGGTGATTTTTGGCCGACTTGTCCAGTTGAGTAAATAATTAATATGACATAAAATATGAATAAACATTACTAGAAATTAAATTGAAAATGAGTAGTGAAGAAAAGAAAAGAAAATGAGGAAAAAGGCTTATTTATGACATCATGGTGATGTCATTTAAAAACTATAACCAATCACAATTAAGCAACCATTTGACTAACTAATAAAAGAGATAAATAAAGACTAAGGAAGACCAAAAGCCAGCAGCCATCGCTCTTTCCTCAAGTGCAGCCGAAACCTTTGCTTGCCCTAAACCTCCATTAATCCTTCAACCAAAGCTCAAGTTCTCTCCTTATTTCACCATAAATTTCCCTACTCCATTCACAAAAACTTATCCCCACATCACAAGGTAACTCTAGGCAGCCACAAAGAGGAGGAATTCTAGAGTTTTCACAAGCTCAATAAGTTGAGCAAAGAGGTTAGTGCTATACTTTCACTCTCACTCTTTTAATCTTTGTTAGAGCATCACTTTAAGTTAAGGAATTGTAAAAATTTGAAGTAAATTATATATGTTAGGGTATCTTCAATTTTCGGCAGCCCAAAGGAAGGATGAGTTTGATTGTTTTAATGGACTTAGAGTGGGCTAGAAATGATGTTTAGGGTATGTATATGCATGGATAATGAATTAGTGTGCTAATTAAGGTGTATGGGTAAATTGAATTGGACATTAGGGTTTTGAGAAGTGAAAATTTGACTTGGCTTAGGAAATTGTTAGAGAACATTTTAATGGTCAATTAGTGACCATTTTAGGAAGTTGACCACAATTTGGACTGAAATATAGCATGGCAAAGTGAATGTGTAGGCTGCCTAGGGACAGCAGCAGAGTGGCTGAGATTCCAGCCCACTTACACAGCCATAACTTTGGCTGTGTAGGTCCAATTGGTGTTTGGCCAATTGGACATGAAACTAGGCTTATAATGGCACATTTTTTCTGAAGAAACCATGCCCAAAAGACCAAAACAAGAGGACCAAAAGTTGGTCCCAATCCGGATATCCTGCAACAGCACCTGTAGAAATGACCAAATGAACAGTAACTGTTCATTTGGCCATAACTCACTGTAGATATGGTCAATTGACCTGAACTTTTTACAGCAACAATTTAAGACATAGACAAACAACTTTCATGAAGAAACCTACCCCAAATTATGGCCAGAACCTATTCAAAAATGCAATCACAGTCACTGTTTATGGTACTGTAGATTTGGTAATTCTGCAGTTTTGGCAATCCGGCCAGCTATGGTTTTTGGACCATATCTGGAGCTACAAAACTCCAAATGGAGTGATTCAAAAAAGGAAATTCAACTAGACAAAATAAGAAACAACTTTAATGTTTGCCATTTTTTCAAATTCCCACTACAACAGTGCTTAATGGAACAGTAAACTTAGGCTTCAAAAACTGAAATTTCTGCCCTCTTGGTTTTAAGTTAGAAATGGTAATGGTGACCAATTCCAACAAGTTTTAAATGCAAAATGTGGTATGTTGGGAGTGCCAAAACCAATATACCTAATTTCTACCTAAAAGTCAACATTTTTGTTGACCAAAGAGGTGAATAGTGACACTGAAACTTGAAATTCAAAGATTGAAGAATTTTAAAGTATCAAATGCCCTAGTATACCTAACAAGATTGGTTTGGATAGTTTGGCATGCCAATAGGGTTCAGTTAGCAGTACTGCACATGGAAATATGCCATTCTGTGATTTTATGGCTTTTAGCCATTCTGACCTTGTATTGAGATTTGGCCTTGTGCCTGATGTATTTACAGCTTGTTAGCTGTTCTATTGCACACCGGGAGATGCATATGTGACCGATGGTGTGACGGCCCGAGGTACTAGATACCCAAAGGCTGCGGTACCATTCATTCACGATTCAAGATAGGTTACTTGGGCAACCAAATGAATGAAAGTGAACAAAATTAATGAATATAATGGATATACCAATACCAAACAAATAAAACATATACATTCACTACATATTCATTTTCTGCTATTTTCTTTTATTTTATTATTGCACCACTAAGCATTATTGCTTAGCGCGTTACTTTTGCCACGCGTAGGTACTGAAGATACAGATCGTGAGCCCAGTAGACCGCAGACTGGGTGAGTCCATCCTGCAGTTCTGCACAGTGTCCGTGACACCTCACCACCTGCAGTGCATTGGTAGGACACTAGGTGTCATTTTGTCATTTTGTAACTAAATTTTTATTTTCTCATATGTATTTAGAATTATGTAATGTATTTTGAAGTTCATGTAAATTATGAAAATTGTATTTGTGAATGGAAAAGTAAATATCTATCTATGACTTGGATATGTATGGAAGTAAATTGAGTATTTATCTGTTGCTTATATATGAATACCCTGAGAAATGATGATTGAGAAATGAGATTGGAAAATGTTGAGATTTTGATATTGAGACTTTGTTGATGAATTGAAGTTGGGATTGTTTGGAAATTATTTGGAAGTGTTTTTAACAGTTCAAGAACTGCTTTCTCCATTTTTAGTCTTCTACCCTGATTTTCTATAAAATTTTCGGAACCTCAAATAAATTATAATTTCAATAAATGACTTAAATAAATTATATTTCACAAGTTATATTCAAAATTATGATGAAAATTAATTAAGATAAAATAGAGTGTGCCGGTACACCGTGTGGCATAGCTTGCTCGGCTACACTGTAGACGGGTAGGGGGTGTCACACAGTTCAAAAAGGTTTTTAACACCTGTAAATAGTGCTCACCACTGTAAAAGAAGTAAGAAAAGTTTTTGAAAATCCCTTGTAGTGTATTTCATGGGTTATCAGTAGGCGAAGTTTGTAATTCATTAGGTATACTACGGGATCATGTTATGCCTTACAAAGGGGTAGGGTGTGACACATGCAAAGTCCTAAATTATGAATTTGGAGAATAACAATACAATTAAATAATCTTTTCATAACCTGCGAGGAAAGGGACAGGTTATTCTGAAAAATATCTCCTCCTGTAGCCTGGAAAAAAAATATGGTGAACAGGAGTGAGTGTTCGACTCAGAGAGTAAAATATCAATTTTAACCATAATCTCTATAACTATCTAAAGCTAATGCACCCTGTAGAGTGAAATGCAACATCGGCAATATTTTCACATCATAACAGCAAAAAGGTAATTTGGAGCACTCACACACCCAGTAATATCAATCATAATATATGGGAGCTGATCCCCTACACAGCTCTCTTAAATCCAACCTGTGCCAGCGAAGAACTCAAGCTGGACTTTTGCTTAATAAACCAAATCGGGGTCCCAGCGAAGAACTCAAGCCGTGACTACCCCCGCAGGACCGGGTCCCAGCGAAGATCTCAAGCCGTGTCTGTAACATCCCCATTACATGTGTTCTGTACATTCTGTTGCTCCAGTAGTCAAATAACAGTCCAGGCAAGTCAGGATGTCTGGAACTACACTTCGGTGATAGTAAACAGACATATAATGATGAAATAAATAAAAAGAAAATACAAGAAAAATCAAACAAAAATGAAAGAGAGAAAATGATGCTAAGTTAAACGAGCCGGCACCACAGCGATGGGTGACCGCACCAGGAAGGCCGTTGCCGACCCCAGGACCGCAGGAAACTCTCGGAATTTAATTTTGAGACATAAATAAAGATTTATTGAAATGTAATTGACACTAGAAATATCAAAGAAAAATTAATAAATTAGTACAAAGAAAAATGAAAATTCGAGAAACAGACAAAAATCGGTATTACCGAAAAAATTGGGAATATAACCCGAAGTGGGGTATTTTGGTCATTTGACACCTAGAGTTGCCTTTTGACCTCAATGTCCATTAAAAATAAATGATATTACACTTTATAAATGTCTTAAAAATTAAAATTGTGGTACATTATATTAATAGTGCAAGAAATGGGGTACAAAATGAATAATTAAAATCTTAACATATAAAATTACTTAATTAAAAGTGAGTGGGGCACTAAGGGGTATTTAAACACCTAAAGGACATGTGAATGTCCACTAAACACTTCAGTTTTCTGCATCATCTTCTCCAGTGGAAATGGACCACCATGAAAACACCATGGCCAAAGCTTCATAATCTCTCATGCAAGCACCTTCACGCCATGTTGCCACTTAAATTCTTTCATTAAACTTGGTCCACACCTCTTGGGCAGATTATAGAGAACAAAAAGGAAGAGATTTGGTGAAGTTTTAACAAGCTCCAAAAGTGGTAAGTGTCCAAAACCTCTCCCTTGCTTTGGTAAAGCTTGTGTTTAGGTTGAGGTGAGTGTTTTGGTGAAGAGAAATGAAAGAAATAGTGAGAAATGAATTTGTCCATTTTTGGCAGCCATGAACCCTTGTTGAGCTTGAGTTATTTTTACTTCTAATGAATGAAAATGAAGGTTGATTGATTCAAATGAAAGTTAGAGTAAGTTTGTGCACAAGTATATACATGTAGTGTTTAGATTAAAGGTGTGAAATGGAACCTTGAAGCCTTGAGCAAACTGCCATGTTTGGCAGCCCCTAATAGCATGAATTTGTGTGTGAATATATGGTTATTAATGATATATGTTAATGTCAAATTGTGGGCAGCAAGTGTAAGTGATGTTGAAGTATGAATATGTTGAAGTATATGTGTAATATTAACATTGAAGTATGTTGAATTTTGGTGGAAGTGAATGTTGAACTTAATGATGGATTGTGTGCCTTGTGGACTTGAGTATTCTGCCCAGAATTTTTACTGGAATTGTGTACAATATATGTATAGAAGTGTTGTTGATTGAATATTGTAGAAATGAGGAGGAGAAGGAACATTAAATTGGGTTGTGTATTGAAGGCAGCACCTAAATTAGGCCATAAGTGCCAAACTGTGAACCCAATTGGTATGAGGTCAATATGGGGTGAAACTAGACACCAAATAGGCCAACTTTCATGTAGAAATGTTTCCAAAATTCTGCCTAGAAACTGACCTTAAAAAGTGACCAAATCCGGATTAGTGCATTTAAGGCCTGAAAACTGACCATTTGGGCAGCAGTTAGTGTTTAGGCCATAACTCACTCAAAAAAGGTCCAATTGACCTGAAATTTTGACCATGAATAGTTAAGACCTATATCTACAAGTCGTATGAAGACACCAAAGCCCAGAAATGACCAGAACCAAGTCAAATGGCTTGCACAAGTTCGGGCACAAAAACTGCCGAACCAAAAGTGACCTAAAATTTGACCAAATTGTGCACTAAAAGTGCAATCTATCCAGCTTTAGCAAATTGACCACATCTTGGTCTACACAACTCGGAATGACATGAAATTTTTCCCCACGTGCAATAAGACATAGAGCTACAATTTTTCTTCTTTGACCAGAAGCTAAAAACCAAAGGAAATAGGACTTTAAGCTAGACCAATCTAGCACACAAAAATTGAGAATTTGACATTTTGCATACAATGATGCTTGAAGCATTTTGGCAATGAATGCCAACTTGTAAAAATGGTAAATTGCACTATATTGGCAGCATATTGAGATATAAATTGTGACATATTGATGCTAGAAACAACTTGTCCATATTACCTAAAAAGTCAACATATGCATTGACTTGTGAATTATACAATAGTTAGTAAACTCCAAAGATTGAAGAGTTAAACAATTAATTTATAATGTGCCCTAGTTTATCTAGTTGACTAGTATGGATAGGTTGGCATGCCAATAGGATTCTGACAGCTGTTCTGTAGATGGCTTCATGCCATACTGTGTTTTTACGGCTTATTGTGCCGCACTGTGACTTTAATAGCCTACGGCTATACATATTGTGTATTTATTCTTGGCTTATCGCCAGATTGACTATATGGCTTCTTAGCCACACTGTTTGCACACCGGGAGACACTTTGTGACCGATGGTGGGACGGCCCGAGGTACTAGGTACCCAGTGCTAGTATATTCGTTTATCCAGTCTGGTCAGTATATAGGCTACACGGGTAGTAATTCAAGTACTATTAAATTCAAATACCTAAATCCAGTCTACTAACATACAGCACCACCAAAAATTTGTAAACACTTTATTTACTTTATTTTAGTATATATATTTCTTTATATTTGGCACCACTAAGCAAAATTGCTTAGCGCGTTGCTTTTGTAATGCGTAGGTATTGGAGATACAGCTGGGGAGCCCAGCAAACCTACGACCGAGTGAGACATCAGATCTGCACAGGAGTCCAGAGTCATCTGCACTGCATTGCATACATGGTAGGACTTAGGATATCTTGTATTTTGTACTTTTGTTGTATATTTGAAATTCAGCCTTGTATTTTATAAGGTTATGAAAGCTCTAAGGTTTGTAATATTTTGTATATATTAAATAACATGGAAATTTTCTGTATATATTTAAATTATTATGGACTGTATTATGGAACTGTTTAATGACTGTAAAAGTCTATTGACTTTACTGAGAAATAGAGACTGTGAAATATTTGAGATTTTGATATCATAATATTAAACTGTTTTCAACAGGTTTGGAAGGACAGTTTGTCCTAAATATAGACGGCACCTTGCCAAATTTTTATTACCAGTCTTGAAACACTGATTTTAACAAAGTATGACAATAGTATCAACATGATATGAATATTACATAAATGACTTCTTAAAATCAAATTGAGTTCAAGAAATGAGATAATCACAGACTAGGTGTTCCAGCACGCTGTGTAGCATGCCTTGCTCGGCTATACTGTAGACGGGTGAGGGGTGTTACATTTAGTGGTATCAGAGTACGGTTTAGGCGTTTCTGGACCTAGATAGATTGCACATCATGCATTGCATTGTAAGTGTTAATATGACTATAATGCAGATCTTTTGATTTGTTTTGTTATTTTAATCAGAATATGGACTCCACATCGCAGAGAGCGGTCGATGAGGAAGTGGAAAGTCATGCTCCATCTATGACTAAACCAGGAGACAGGAGGGAACCTGTTCCACCAGTACCAAATGCATCAGCCACATTTCAAAGAAATGGTCGAAGTTCTTTAGACTAATGGCGTGAGTTATGCCACCACCACCACCTCCACATCAAAAATCTCATATGGAGAGACTCGGGAAGTTTGGAGCAAAGTGGACTTTCCGGGCAAAAGAGAAGATGATTCACACACAAAAACCGGTTGGACAGAATCGAAGAGTCTTGAAACAACTTCATTGTACTCCAGAGCGTAATTTGGAAGTCGTTGTATCACTCTGCAGGATGATGCATACCGGTGGTGGGATATAGTAACTAGTGAGGTGCCACTGAGCAGATAACTTGGGATTTCTTTCTCACCGAGTTCGTAAAGAAGTATGTGGGTAGTGTATACTTGGAAGAGAAGAGAAGGGAGTTTATTACCCTACGCTGCAGACAAATGACAAAGGCTGAATATGAAAGAGAATTTGTCGATCGAGCCGCTATGGGCGGAAATAGTCCCTAATGAGGCAGAGAGATGCAAGAGATTTGAGGAAGGACTCGGTGATAACATTAAAGTAATGATTATAGCCTTGGGGATTACAGAGTTTGCCAAGTTAGTGGAAGTCGATCAAGGTCAAAAAGTTAGAATGAATGAGCGTAATGTATGAACAGACAGCCAGAAAAGAGGTGAGGGTCGACCAGACATCTTCTCGCCCTAGCAAGAAATTCGAGGTTCGCCTACTCGTAGTTTTAGTAGAGCACCAAGTCGTGGTCACCACAGAGGCCCAAATCTCAGTTTGCACCAAGGAGAGGCCAGTCCACCCCTTCAATGGCTAGCTCTCCAGGGACAAGGTACAGGGGACCAGCCCCAACGGTATCTGTTGCTTGCCCACATTGCCAAAAATGGCATAAGGGTGAATATTGGAGGATGACAGGTGCTTGTTTACAGTGTGGATCTACAGACCACCTAGTCCGAGATTGTCCACGCAGAACTGCTACATCCACTCTGGTATCAACTGATAGGCCTGCCTCCACCCAAGGGTAGAAGGCCGAGTAAGGCCGAGGCAATGCATTTCACGTAAAACCCGTGTCGAGTCCGTGGAGAGAGCGTATGCGTAAAACCAGCCAAAGCCTATGCTATAAGGGCATAGGAGGAACAGGATGCTCCAGATGTTATCAAGGGTACGTTCCTCCTTTATAATACTTTTGTGCATGCATTAGTGGATCCTGGATCTACTCATTCATATATTTGTATCAAGCTGCCCGTAGAAAAGGGAATACCAGTGGAGGAAAGTGACCAAGACATCCTAGTCACAAATCCGCTAGGCCACAGTGTGGTAGTAAACAAGGTGTATAAAGGCTGTCCATTGAAGATTCAAGGGAAAGAGTTCTTAGCAGACTTAATCGAACTGCCTTTCCATGAGTTTGATGTGATTTTGGGAATGGACTGGTTATCCCATCATCAGGCAATAGTAGATTGTAAATTAAAGAGAATCTCTCTGAAAACTGCTGAGAATGAAGAAATAATAGTTGTGGGTGAAAGGACAGATTTCTTGTCCAATGTCATCTCAGCTACAGTTGGAAGGAGATGGCTGAAAAAGCGTGTGAAGCCTATCTGGCACACGTGGTTGACACTAGGCAGGGTAAACTTGACTTGTCTGACATACCCACAGTAAGGGATTTCTCTGAGGTATTTCCTGAGGAATTGCCTAGTTTGCCACCAGAAAGGGAAGTTGAATTTGCTATTGAGATTATGCAGTGCATACCTCAATTTCAATTGCTCTGTATAGGATGGCACCTGCTGAATTGAAAGAGTTAAAAATCCAGCTGCAAGAATTACTAGACAAGGGGGTTCATACGCCCCAGTGTGTCACCTTGGGGAGCTCCGGTACTATTTGTAAAGAAGAAAGATGGGACACTAAGGTTATGTGTTGACTACCGGCAGTTAAACAGAGTAACAGTGAAGAACAAATATCCATTGCCTAGAATTGACGATCTGTTTGATCAGTTGAAGGGAGCCGGTGTGTTTTCTAAGATTGATCTCGCATCGTATCATCAGCTAAGGGTTAAGGATGCAGATGTGCCTAAGACTGCATTTAGAACCCGATATGGGCATTATGAATTCCTAGTGATGCCATTTGGGTTAACAAACGCTCCAGCAGCATTCATGGACCTTAGGAACCGTATCTTCCATCCATACTTAGATCGGTTCGTAGTGGTCTTCATTGATGACATCCTGGTGTATTCCAAGGATAAAGCAGAACATGATGAGCATTTGAGAATTGTTCTACAGACTCTAAAAGAGAAGAAATTGTATGCTAAATTGTCCAAGTGTGAGTTCTGGTTGAATGAGATTGCATTCCTTGGACATGTAGTATCAGCTGAAGGGATTAGAGTGGATCCCAAGAAGATTGAAGCAGTGATGGAATGGAAGCCTCCCAGAAATACAACTGAGATCAGAAGTTTCTTGGGGTTAGCTGGATATTACAGAAGATTTGTAAATGGATTTTCCCTGATAGCTGCTCCAATGACCAAATTACTGCACAAGAATATGAAATTTGACTGGAATGACAAGTGTCAAGCCAGTTTTGAGAGGCTGAAGGCTATGTTGACAGAGGCACCAGTGTTAACACAGCCAATGTTTGGAAAAGACTTTGTAGTCTACAGTGATGCCTCACACAATGGATTAGGGTGTGTACTCATGCAAGAAGGGAAAGTGGTCGCATATGCTTCCAGGCAGTTAAGGCCACATGAAAAGAATTACCCTACTCATGATTTGGAGTTAGCAGCAATTATCTTTGCATTGAAGATATGGAGGCATTACTTGTATGGAGAAAAATGCTACATATACACAGACCATAAGAGTCTGAAGTATCTACCAACCCAGAAAGAACTTAATTTGAGACAGAGGCGATGGATTGAATTCCTGAAAGATTATGATTGTGTGATTGACTACCACCCTGAGAAGGCAAATGTAGTCGCTGATGCTTTAAGCAGAAAATCTATTGTAGCATTAAGATCTCTGAATGCCCAACTATCCTTAACTCGTGATGGAGTTATTTTGGCGGAGTTGCAAGTGAAGCCAAATCTGTTACAACAGATACAGGATAGGCAGAAGACAGATGGAAATTAATGGCTGTTATGGGCAAAATCACTGAGGGGAAGGAAACTGAATATGAAGTGAAAGAAAATGGGTGCCTGTACTATAAAGATAGAGTATGTGTTCCAGATGATAAAGAGTTGAAAACCAGTATTCTGAAAGAAGCACATAACAATGTGTATGCTATGCACCCAGGAAGCACAAAAATGTACCATGACCTAAAACTCCGATACTGGTGGCCAGGTATAAAGAAGGACATAGTTGACTATGTAACTAGATGCTTGACCTGTCAACAAGTCAAAGCAGAACATCAAGTTCCATCAGGTTTGTTACAGCCCATAAACATACCTGAATGGAAGTGGGACCGAGTCACTATGGACTTTGTCAGTGGTCTACCTCTCACTCAGAAGAAGCATGATGCAGTATGGGTGATTGTGGATAGGTTAACCAAATCAGCACATTTTCTCACAATGAATCGACTACTCACTGGAAAAGCTAGCAGAATTGTATATCAGTGAGATAGTTAGACTACATGGAATTCCACTTTCCATTATATCTGATAGAGACCCGAGGTTTACATCTAGATTTTGGAAGAAATTACAAGAATCCTTGGGCACACAACTCCATTTTAGTACGGCTTTTCATCCTCGCATGGATGGACAATGTAAAGAATAATCCAGGTAAATTTTGAAACTTATTGAGTTATTGTAAACAATAATTGAACTGATAATGATAATAATAACCGAATATACATGATAGGTCCTCGAGGATATGCTGAGAAGTTGTGTTATTGAGTTTGAGGGAAGTTGGGACAGATACCTTCCACTAGCAGAATTTGCATATAATAATAGCTATCAAGCTAGCATACAGATGGCACCCTATGAAGCACTGTATGGGAGAAAATGCAGAACACCTGTATGTTGGACTAAATTGGGTGAAGATAAGCTAGTAGGGCCAGACCTGATAAAACAGACAGAGGAAAAGGTGAAACTGATAAAGGCCAATTTGAAAATCACCTCAGACCGACAGAAATCTTATGCTGACTTGAGGAGAAAAGACACTGAGTATGAAGTTGGCAAGATGGTATTTCTCAAAGTATCACCGTGGAAGAAAGTGTTGAGATTCGGGAAAAAGAGAAAATTAAGCCCTAGGTTCATTGGCCCATATGAAGTTATTGAACGTGTGAGACCAGTAGCCTACAGATTAGCCTTACCACCTGAGCTAGACAAGATACATAATGTGTTCCATGTCTCAATGCTCAGAAGATACAGATCAGATCCTTCACATGTCATCTCAGTAGAAGAAATTGTGGTACAACCTGACCTAACATATGAAGAAGAACCAATTAAAATCTTGGCACGAGAGGTAAAAGAGCTCAGAAATAAGACAATTCCACTAGTGAAAATCCTATGGAGACACCACAACACGGAAGAGGCAACATGGGAGAGCGAGGAGACAATGAGACAATAGTTCCCTCAGCTCTTCACATCAGGTAAATTTCGAGGACAAAATTTTTATTTAGAGGGGAAGAGTTGTAACATCCCCATTGCACGTGTTCTGTACGTTATGTTGCTCCAGTAGTCAAATAACGGTCCAGGCAAGTCAGGATGTCTGGAACTACACTTCGGTGATAGTAAACAGACATATAATGATGAAATAAATAAAAAGAAAATACAAGAAAAATCAAACAAAAATGAAAGAGAGAAAATGATGCTAAGTTAAACGAATGCACCACAATGATGGGTGATCAGACCTTGAAGGCCGTTGACCCTCAGACCGCAGGAAACCCTCGGAATTTAATTTTGAGACATAAATAAAGATTTATTGAAATGTAATTGACACTAGAAATATCAAAAAAAAATTAATAAATTAGTACAAAGAAAAATGAAAATTCGAGAAACAGACAAAAATCGGTATTACCGAAAAAATCGAGAATATAACCCGAAGTGGGGTATTTTGGTCATTTGACACCTAGAGTTGCCTTTTGACCTCAATGTCCATTAAAAATAAATGATATTACACTTTATAAATGTCTTAAAAATTAAAATTGTGGTACATTATATTAATAGTGCAAGAAATGGGGTAGAAAGTGAATAATTAAAATCTTAACATATAAAATTACTTAATTAAAAGTGAGTGGGGCACTAAGGGGTATTTAAACACCTAAAGGAAATGTGTATGTCCACTAAACACTTCAGTTTTCTGCATCATCTTCTCCAGTCGAAATGGACCACCATGAAAACACCATGGCCAAAGCTTCCTAATCTCTCATGCAAGCACCTTCACGCCATGTTGCCACTTAAATTCTTTCATTAAACTTGGTCCACACCTCTTGTGCAGATTATAGAGAACAAAAAGGAAGAGATTTGGTGAAGTTTTAACAAGCTCCAAAAGTGGTAAGTGTCCAAAACCTCTCCCTTGCTTTGGGAAAGCTTGTGTTTAGGTTGAGGTGAGTGTTTTGGTGAAGAGAAATGAAAGAAATAGTGAGAAATGAATTTGTCCATTTTTGGCAGCCATGAACCCTTGTTGAGCTTGAGTTATTTTTACTTCTAATGAATGAAAATGAAGGTTGATTGATTCAAATGAAAGTTAGAGTAAGTTTGTGCACAAGTATGTACATGTAGTGTTTAGATTAAAGGTGTGAAATGGAACCTTGAAGCCTTGAGCAAACTGCCATGTTTGGCAGCCCCTAATAGCATGAATTTGTGTGTGAATATATGGTTATTAATGATATATATTAATGTCAAATTGTGGGCAGCAAGTGTTAGTGATGTTGAAGTATGAATATGTTGAAGTATATGTGTAATATTAACATTGAAGTATGTTGAATTTTGGTGGAAGTGAATGTTGAACTTAATGATGGATTGTGTGCCTTGTGGACTTGAGTATTCTGTCCAGAATTTTTGATGGAATTGTGTACAATATATGTATGGAAGTGTTGTTGATTGAATATTGTAGAAATGAGGAGAAGAAGGAACATTAAATTGGGAGTGTATGAGCTTTGTGCAGGTTGTGTATTGAAGGCAGCACCTAAATTAGGCCATAAGTGCCAAACTGTGAACCCAATTGGTATGAGGCCAATATGAGGTGAAACTAGACACCAAATAGGCCAACTTTCATGTAGAAATATTGCCAAAATTCTGCCTAGAAACTGACCTTAAAAAGTGACCAAATCCGGATTAGTGCATTTAAGGCCTGAAAACTGACCATTTGGGCAGCAGTTAGTGATTAGGCCATAACTCACTCAAAACAGGTCCAATTGACCTGAAATTTTGACCATGAATAGTTAAGACCTATATCTACAAGTCTTATGAAGACACCAAAGCCCAGAAATGACCAGAACCAAGTCAAATGGCTTGCACAAGTTCGGGCACAAAAACTGCCGAACCAAAAGTGACCTAAAATTTGACCAAATTGTGCACTAAAAGTGCAATCTGTCCAGCTTTAGCAAATTGACCATATCTTGGTCTACACAACTCGGAATGACCTGAAATTTTTTCCCGCGTGCAATAAGACATAGAGCTACAATTTTGCTTCTTTGACCAGAAGCTAAAAACCAAAGGAAATAGGACTTTAAGCTAGACCAATCTAGCACACAAAAATTGAGAATTTGACATTTTGCATACAATGATGCTTGAAGCATTTTGGCAATGAATGCCAACTTGTAAAAATAGTAAATTACACTATATTGGCAGCATATTGAGATATAAATTGTGACATATTGATGCTAGAAACAACTTGTCCATATTACCTAAAAAGTCAACATATGCATTGACTTGTGAATTATACAATAGTTAGTAAACTCCAAAGATTGAATAATTAAACAATTAATTTATAATGTGCCCTAGTTTACCTAGTTGACTAGTATGGATAGGTTGGCATGCCAATAGGATTCTGACAGCTGTTCTGTAAATGGCTTCATGCCATACTGTGTTTTTACGGCTTATTGTACCGCACTGTGACTTTAATAGCCTACGGCTATACATATTGTGTATTTATTCTTGGCTTATCGCCAGATTGACTATATGGCTTCTTAGCCACACTGTTTGCACACCGGGAGACACTTTGTGACCGATGGTGTGACGGCCCGAGGTACTAGGTACCCAGTGCTAGTATATTCATTTATCCAGTCTGGTCAGTATATAGGCTACACGGGCAGTAATTCAAGTACTATTAAATTCAAATACCTAAATCCAGTCTACTAACATACAGCACCACCAAAAATTTGTAAACACTTTATTTACTTTATTTTAGTATATATATTTCTTTATATTTGGCACCACTAAGCAAAATTGCTTAGCGCGTTGCTTTTGTAACACGTAGGTATTGGAGATACAGCTGGGAAGCCCAGCAAACCTACGACCAGGTGAGACATCAGATCTGCACAGGAGTCCAGAGTCATCTGCACTGCATTGCATACATGGTAGGACTTAGGATATCTTGTATTTTGTACTTTTGTTGTATATTTGAAATTCCGCCCTGTATTTTATAATGTTATGAAAGCTCTAAGGTTTGTAATATTTTGTACATATTAAATAACATGAAAATTTTCTGTATATATTTAAATTATTATGGACTGTATTATGGAATCATTTAATGATCAGAAAAGTCTATTGACTTTACTGAGAAATAGAGACTGTGAAATATTTGAGATTTTGATATCATAATATTAAACTGTTTTCAACAGGTTTGGAAGGACAGTTTGTCCTAAATATAGATGGCACCTTGCCAAATTTTTATTACCAGTCTTGAAACACTGATTTTAACAAAGTATGACAATAGTATCAACATGATATGAATATTACATAAATGACTTCTTAAAATCAAATTGAGTTCAAGAAATGAGATAATCACAGACTAGGCGTTCCGGCACGCTGTGTAGTATGTCTTGCTCGGCTATACTGTAGACGGGTGAGGGGTGTTACAGTGTCTACCCGTCCTGTCCATAGCCAACACCACATCACACGCACGCCAACGCACGCACACTGCTCCAAATTACCACAACAACATACATGGCACTTTAACAGTTGTCAATGCAACATAAAACGTGCTTAGAATTTAACTACATAAATATATACATATAAGTGATGCATGGGCATGCTTGACAAATAATAATATCGAAATTACAATTAAAATTAATATTTTACTCACAGTACACCGATGACTATTGTGGCTGCTAGATGCAAAAAAATGGCTGATCTTGATCACCTAATAATTAAATTATAAATTTATTAGCACTAAGTTAAGATAAAACTCTAAAGAGGCAACAGACAGCTTAATTCATGCCGGAAATCCGGCAAAGTTTCCCCTATACCTGGAACCTACCCAACCTGCAAAAAGGCTCAAATAACACTTCTAAATTCAACTCATATCTCATCATCATTATATGGCCCCTCCTGGGCCCTCCAAACCGAGCAATACTCAAAATCTTAAAAATTATGTTTTAGTCCCTATAATTAACATTTTGCAAAAATCCACTCAAACAAGCTCTAAAAATTCTAAAATTTTTACCCCGCGATCCTTAATAATATTATAAGGCTATTGGAAAATGAATTGTAATTTTCTAATCACCCATGAATATTTTATTCAAGAATATTATCAATTTCATAAGTTTCCAACAGCTAACATATTCTTAATTCAACCCAATTCAATATTCACATATTTAAACCTCTATCCTCAAGCTTCAACCAATCATATAAAATTTAAATATCTTAATTTCAAGTAATCTTATATGCCTATATGCTAAAAATCTAACTAAAATCCATCTATATTTTCAAAAATATTCTACAATCACTCAAAAATTCAACAATCATAGAATATCTCCAAATAATTTTACTTTCATCATATATTTTTCTTAGAATTTTTCTCCAATTTTTCCTGTTTAAGAAACACTGTATTTATGCTCCACAAACAGAGAAATAATGAAAATAATCTTACCCAGAGTTTATCTGTGTCTCAAAAATTTTAAAAATTTATGAGAAAACCTCTGGAAGTTGAGTCATCTCCAAAGCCCACCGGAGCCACCGTCGGAACCACCGCGCACAGTGGTTGGCCGCCGGTCGCCGGTGACATTTGCCGGATCTGATCATACTATCATGTTCCTCCTCTCTTCCTCAGTCCATAGGTGGTCTCGGATCGTCCTAGATCTGACGAAAAATCTTGAAAAACCCGAAACTTCTCTCCTCCATATCTCACTCATCCGACCTCCATTTGCTGCAAAATTAGTATCAAAAGAAAGCTCTCGGAACAAGATTTCCAACGCCACCTGAATCGCCTCGATCGGACGTCGGATAAAGCCGGAATCGCGCCGGAAAGCCATCAGACATCAGTGCGTTTTCTCTCTCTTCTCCCTCTCGCCGCTGCTCGTGGTTTTGGTCAGAATGGAGGGTCGCCGGCCGGGTGGGGAGCCGCTTGGGAGGTCGCCGGCCGATCACTGGAGAAGGAAAGAAGAAGAAGAGAGGGGAGGAGAGGAGAGAAGAGAAATTGGGGGTCGGGGGGAGTGTCCTCCTCCCGATTTTTGACTCCTTTTTTTTTTTAAATAAAAAAAACCTGGCAGTGACAGTGGAAATTCACTGTCACACGCTAAGTCCCATCTTTTTTTTTTGTTACAAATGAAATATATATATATATATATATTTCATCCAAGAAAGTATATATTTCATTACTTTCACAAATATTTTATGTCCCGATTTTTGACTCCTTTTTTTTTAAATAAAAAAAACCTGGCAGTGATAGTGGAAATCCACTGTCACACGCTAAGTCCCATCTTTTTTTTTTTTTGTTACAAATGAAATATATATATGCTCCAATTGTGTTCTTACAGTGAGTTGAAAGTGACATTTACAGTGAGTTGAAAGTGACATTATATATATATAAATTACATAAAATATTTGTGAAAGTTTAAAATTCTTAATAATTAATTCAATAGAATTTATTATAACTAAATCGAATTCCATCAAAATTAATAGAATTAACAAATGAATTTCAAACTTAAAATCATATATATTTTAAGTGATAAAATTATTCTCTTATCATATATCATTTTATTTTATTTATTTCAAACATAAAATTTATTTCATTTGAAATCAATTTCACATTTAAATTAAAATATACCAAATAAAAAAAAATTATTTGCAAATGAATTCTATAGAATTCATTTGCAAATGAAATGAATTTTATCATAGAATTGAACCAAACATGGTTTAAAGTTTAAAATTTAATTTTTATCAAAATAAAATTAAAAAAAAATTATTTTACTAATATGTCTTGAAATTATTAACGACTTGTTGGCAGACTAAGTTTAGTGAGTGAAAAAAAAAACTAAGTTTAATTTATTATCATATAATTTTAAAAAAATAAAATTGACATTTCATTATTAATTTAAAAGATAGTGTAATAGAAAATGTCACATTTAATGAAAATAACAATTAAAAAGTAGAAATTCAGGATTCAAAAAGTGTAATAATTATTTTGAAACTGAAAGTAATTAAGGTAATCACCTGAATCAATGGTGGTTACCTAAATCAAGGAAACAATTATAGATTATGCAGCACTACCTATTGTTGATTTCCTACAGTCAAGTAACATAAAGATAAAATTATTACAAGGTGGTTACTAAGTGCAAGTAATGGGCAAGGTGGTTGTAAGTAGTAGATATGTGGCTGCAATTTATCGAGAGACTGGATACAACAGTTAATTCAAGATGCAAAAAACTGATGCAATGTGTTATAACTTGATGTAGACTTGTTCATCAAGTTTGCCTGATGCAGAACATGGTCATCAAGCAACTTAAGTCTATAAATACAGCATCAATGTTTCATTTTCAAGGACAACCAACCAATCAATGAACACAAATTGGCAAGTAGGAACGGAGCCACATTACATTGAGAGGGGTCAATCGACTCCACTCAACTTTATAAAAAAAATTTAAAATAATATATTATATAAAATATTTTTAATAATTTTAATAAATAAATTTCAATAAAATTAATAAAAAAATATAAATTAGGGTCAATTTTATATTTTAAATGTATATATATAAAAGAGTTTAATTCTAAATATTTTTATAACTATATAATTCATTTACATAATATTTTAATCTTTTAAATAATATATAAAGATTTGAGATATAAATAAACATATTTTATTTTTAAATATTATCAGGTAGCATAAATAAGGAGAGAACAATGATTATTTTAATATTTTGATATATTAAAACAATTTTAAATTAAAATTTATTTTTGATATTAATTTTTTTATTATAATTGATTAATTTATTTTAAATTTTAATTGTATTTAAAAATTTAATATATTGTGTTATATATTATTTTACAAAATTTTATTATTATTATTATTATTCTTATTCTTATTATTATTATTTTTAAAAATGTTTTCATAGTTATAATGTTACAAAATTGAAAAATCAATAAAACGAACATCATACATTTTTCTAGCACAAGTTAAAATTATTTATAATAATGTTAGTAAGTTATGATACTAATGGTTATTTCGACAATATGTGTTATTTTATAAAGTGAATTATAAGATTATAGTGAGAATTTATTATTTTTTATTATTTATAATAATATTTTCATATTATGCATAATTATAAATTTAAAATAATAATGAGAATTATTATTTTTATTATTTTATATATTTTATTTTCTTTTCTACTCTATTATTATTATTATTATTATTATTATTATTATTATTATTATTATTATTATTATTATCTATTGAAAATTTATGTCTTTTTTTTCATTTAAGTAAATAATTTATTAATATACTTATATTTTTTTCTTAAATTAAATAAAATAAAAATATGATCCTACTGATTCAAATTTCTGGCTCTAGCCTGCTAGCAAGTACCTTGACTTAGTTCAAATTCTTTAGTTCAACCTTTTTCTTTAAACAATCTTTTTTATTTTTTTAGTCTTGCATCACTTTCATTTCAACCTTTTTATTTTCATTTCAAGTGATCAATTACGATTATTTTATGAACATTTAAATTCTTGTAATCAAGATTTTCAACTTTCAACACAATTTTTCAGTTCTTTTGCACATATTTTAGTTCTTATGAATAAGCTTTTAATTTTCAATATTGGTCTACAATTACTTACATATATTTACTTTTCTCAATAAGCCCTTTAATTTTTAAAGCTCAATTTACATTTTCTGTGAATGTTTAAGTTCAAGCGATTAAACTTGTAATTTTTAAAGCACATGTTTACTTTTTCTGGATAGATTTTATTGTTTTTCAGTAATTAATTTACTTTCCAATCAAGTGATCAATTAACAATTTCCCATATAGATTTGCATTTTAATGCAATTTTTACATTCTTCCACAATAAACAGCTTTTATTTTTGAAGCATAATTTCTACATTTTATGCTCAAGCGATCCTTTCATTTTACAATAACTAATCTCTTTTCTCAAATTTCTCAAAGTTGATACAAGTAAAAATCTTGACGAAATGCATCCTTTTGAGTCAAGGAACTTAAGAAAAAATTCAATTAATTATTTCTCAATAATCATTCGAATTAGAAGTCAAACCAATACAAGTACATTTACAATTGAGATCTTAGTATTTTTGACATACCTATAATCAAGCTCACATGTGCAAAAAGGTCGTACATGAATCAATTTTGTGTAAAAACAATAATATAAAATTTTAATGGAAGTAAAAACTTTTATTTTTTAAATAATAAAATTCAAAATCATAAAATGTGAAATTACTTTTTTAGGTGCATCGACTACGATATTCTCTGTCCCCATTTTATAATTGACAAGAAATTAATTTTCCTTGAATATTGAACGTGCAAAGTGAGGCCCTTTTCAGACTATAGACTCCATAGATCGAACCCTTAACCAATTCATGGGATGTAATATACATTCACAACTACACTAGAGCTTATGAATAGACTGTGAAATTATTTTTTAATAATTTTTAAAAATATCTCACTTTTAAAGTTTGATATTTAAAATAAATATTTTTTTTTAATAAAAAAGCCAAAGGTCAACAAACACTAAACAAAACAAAAATGCCTTTACACCATGAGACCATGGCGAAGTCAATAAACTAAACCTGAGAGGGGATGCTGCAACCCTTGAACACTAATTGAAAAATGTTGAGAATGAGAAATTAATCAATGTGCATAGAAATTAGCCTCTCTATAAATATAAGCAACTACCATAGACCAATTCTGAGCCAACAACTGCTTAATTTGAGAGCTGCCTATAACTCTGCTGAAGTCATTGTATACATTTACCAAAATTAATAATAATGATGAAATAACTCAAAAAAAAAATCACTTAAGAAACTAATTAAGGTTAAATTACTATGAAATCCCTTTATTTTGTTAAAATTAATTAGTTAATCCTCAAAATTCTTGAACACAATTAAAATGTCCCTTATTTATTTAAAATGTCACTCTTTAGTCTTTGTATTAACCTTCTTAATAGATTTCTATTAGTCAAAGGAAAACAAGTCATATATGCCTTTTGAGTGTTCTCTCCCTCAGTTAAAAGCACAATAATGCGAGGATTTAACACCTATTTGGCATTATAGTTGAAAATATTGTTAAAAAAAATTGCCTTTTTAGATATAAGTGTTAGAGAATATTAAAAAATAATTTAAAATTAAATTTGATAAGTTTTAATCATGAAAACACTAAAATAATAAAAAAAAAATTTTAATAACATTTAAAATGATACTTTTATTCAAAAAAATAATTTTTAACTTCTAAATACAATGCCAAACAGACACTTAGTCATTTTGGTATTTCTCTTACAATTTGTTTGATGATGTGCATTTTGTATTTAAAAGTAATTTGAAATGGAGTTGCTTTGAAAGTGAAAATCCAATCTGCGATAGGTTGTTTGACTCCAACAAGGTTACCGTGTTTAGAAGAATGAATGTTTGGTGATATGAGGTTTTTGGTTGGTGAAATTTGGTGATATGAATATCTATCAATTTTAAAAGCTGCTTCAATTCAAATTTATAACTGAGTTATCTTCGAAATTTTGTTTCTGTACTAAAATTAATAAAATTTTTTGGCATATGAATTTTATTACTTGAAAGTTGGAAACTTGGAATGGTGATTGCATCTCCACCCCTAAATTCATCCACTTCTATTATTCCACCAGGTTCAACTAATCCATTACTGTCATCCACCTCTAACTCACCACCACCAGTCCGCTACCACAATCGTCCCCTCCTCCACTAGACCCTACTATGATTTCTCCATATTCACAGCCCAATGCCAATACAATAGCGCCCTCCACCCCTTCAAGTCCATCCCCACCTCCTCAATCCCCTGATTTTACTGTTTTCGCAACTCCTTAGCCTTCTACACCGTCAACCTCGTCACCTTTAACTTCACCAGTTCCACCCCCAACCCACCTGCAAGGTCTCCACCACCAACATCACTAAGAAGCCCACTAGCTAATTTGCCTCCACCAACATCATCACAACCAGCAAAGTCCACCCATTGCCATTTAAGGCTAAATTGGTGGAAGACAGGGTGAACTAGAATTTAAGGTTGAAGTTGCGACTATTAGTTGAATACAATACTGCCATTTGGTTTCACTTGTGGGTTATTGCATCTCTGGGAATCGAAGAGGGTAAGGAGTCGTCATGGGTTTTAGGGGGGAAGTAGGGGTGTTTTAGGAATTTAAAACTATTTTTTCTCATTTGACCAAGGTCACCTTTACTTGACTTACAAAATTTATCAAGAAAGGGTTATAGAAGAACTAAAGAGTGAGTTTGTATTTAAAATAATGAATATTTTAATTGCATTTAAAATTTTAAAGATTGACTCATGAATTTAACAAAATATAAGGAATTTATAATAATTTATTCAAAAATTATTTATAAAATTTAAGAAAATTTTGGCCGGTATCTTTGGTTTTCAAGCCATTACCAACGTCCCTCTCTGTTTCGCTTTGTAAACTCCGCTAACGTACTCGGTACCCTACCCACCTCACACCCACTGCATCTTATAAGACCCAAAAAGCTCTCTGTGCTCAAAATCGCATGTGCTCTCTCCTTAACCATCCTCGCATCTTCCGCCCGCCCTCTTCCCTTGTAATCTCATTCTCGTCATCATCAGCATTTCCCATGGCGTATTCTTTCGCTCTCCCTTCCGTTTCTTTCAAAAGCCTATCTTTCACTGCCTCCGATTCCCTCACCGGCTGCACTAGGAATGGAATTCGAGGGTTTGGTGTCAAAAATCTTAGTCGATCTAGGGTTTTTATGAGTGTATCTGTTGGATCTCAAACCATTGGAGTTGTTGATGACTTATTCTTCGCTAATTACAAGCCTAACTTTGCTTTTCTATTTCCTGGTCAGGTCAGTATTAGGTAGCACCAATTTTCCATGTATACTCTGATTTTTCTCCTAGCTACTTCTTTCACTTTCTTCTTTTAAAAATTAAATTAGTAGTAATAATAATAATAAAATTGAAGTAATATGAGCTGAATTTTGATGATATTGCCAGTGAAGCAACTGTTTTTCAGTTGTTCGGCAGAAGATGTCATTGGGTTTGCTTATGCTTTGTGCAAACTTGACTCAAAGGAACCCAAAAACTTGACTCAGGCAATTGAAATATAGCACAATTATGCTTTGTGCATCATTTGACATTACTGCTTTGTCTGCTTTGTCATTCAAATCATTCTCTTGTACGTATATGTTACGTATACGGGAATCAGATTTAAGGCATAATAGGGAAAGTAATAAATAGGAGCTGTAATATAGTAAGAAAGATAGCAGCGTAGTTTAGTCTCTGGTGCCTGGTACATTGAGCTGGTGCTTAGAGGTAGTTAGAAGGGTGGGAACTTTTGTAACTGAAGTTATCTGCTGTGTAAATAATAGCTATGTAGCTGGAGGAAGATCATTCCAAGAAATAACAAGATTCTAGTCAATTATTCTCTCCCTCTCTGTTTCTTCTCTATTTCCCTCTGTTTCTGTCTATTTCTTCTATAACAGATCTTTTAGCGTTCATAACCCTAACATTTTATTGTTTGTATTTCTTAATTTTTTTTCAATACTCTTAGGGTGCACAAGCCATTGGAATGGGAAAGGACTCTCAAAGTGTGCCAGCTGCAGCCGACTTGTACAAGAAAGCAAATGATATATTAGGGTAAAGTTTTTATTTATTCAACATAATGCTGTGTAATTTTGATTTCATGTCAACTACTACATCTTCAGCCTAGAGTCTAATCCTCTCTTGTAGATAATCTTCATAGGTGATGTTGATATACCTGTTGCATGCAGGTATGATCTTCTAGAGCTCTGCAGCAGTGGTCCAAAGGAGAAGCTGGATTCAACTGTGATAAGCCAGGTACCATCTGGTACAGCCTTGCAACTTTTATTTTTTACTTAATTGTCTTGGCAATAATCTATGGCCAATTTTATGAGACGAGCTGATGGGCAACACATGTGGTTTCTAAGAGACTCAAATCCAAGGAAGATATTCCAAATAGTCATCTAATATATTATGGGTCCCGTGCCAATCCACCAATTAGCTTGAGAAGTCGATCTATCCTTGAAAAAATCTTAAACTCCCACCCCGCCCCAAAACAAACCCATCCCTCCACACCCCCCCACCCCCTTCCCTCTCTCTTCCTTAACCCATCCCCTTCCTTTATATATATATATATATATATTTTCTCCATTTGTGGACCCTTTTTAGCCAATTGATTTTAGGATGCCTCTTTATTATTATTATTTTTTTATCATACTTCATAGGTGCATTATTTATTGTTATTGATGCCAAAAAATTATTAGTTGTTTTTTGGGAATGATATTTCCAATTGATGATCGATAGATCTGATTTTCCCTCTCTGCAGCCTGCTATTTATGTAACCAGTCTAGCTGCAGTTGAGGTGCTTCGAGAACGTGATGGAGGTCAGCAGATAATTGATTCTGTTGATGTTACATGTGGTCTCAGCTTGGGAGAGTATACTGCTCTAGCATTTGCTGGAGCTTTCAGGTGAGTATCTAACTAAATTTCCAAGTTCACCGCGTCTTTGATTAATCGAGTCTGTAAATTGAACCGGCTTTAATTAGATGAATTTGCAAAAATTAGTTTATAAGCTTCTTACCTTCTTGGATCAATCTTCTTATACGTCCCGAATAATTCTGAGTCAAGCATATCTATTACAGAATGGAAATGAACCTGATGATTCTGTCGCAGTCTGATTGTTAAATGTTAATAACCTTTCTGGGTCATTATTAGGTTGCATCTCATTTCTCATGCTGAATTTTTATGTATCAATTTGGGCAGTCCAAACTAATGTTCAGTTGGTGCATCATTTTTTCTGTTTGAGTAGAAGTTGAATATGCTTTATAGACAGCAGATGGTCAAATGGTCCCTGACTTTTTCTTACTTGGTATCTCCTTTTCATTTTTTTTTTTAATATTATTGTAAGCTTTGAGGATGGACTCAAGCTGGTCAAACTGAGGGGTGAAGCCATGCAGGTAGGCATCAATAGCTGGTTAACAGACAAAATCTATCATGGTATTATGCAGTTTATGACATTCCATGGTAATTAATTTTTATGAAATTGCCTTCAGGAAGCAGCTGATACTGCAAAAAGTGCGATGGTCAGTGTCATTGGACTGGACTCTGACAAAGTGCAACAGTTGTGTGATGCTGCCAATCAAGATGTCGATGAAGCTAATAAAGTTCAGATTGCAAATTACCTATGTCCTGTAAGGTTCTTTTGTATGCAGCTCTATTAGTGTTTGCTACCACACTCTGTTTATTTATTGTTCTAATGTATACCGACTAAGAGCTTGAACAAATTTTACTTCGGTAGGGGAATTATGCTGTATCTGGTGGTGTGAAGGGAGTGGAAGCAGTAGAAGCAAAGGCAAAGTCTTTCAAAGCTCGAATGACGGTAATTCTCTCCTTAATTTATAGTTGTTGTTGGTTTTTTTTTTCACTATAATTGTAGTAATAACATTATATTCCACTTAACTTAGGTGCGGCTAGCTGTTGCTGGTGCTTTCCATACAAGTTTCATGGAACCAGCTGTCTCAAGATTGGAAGCTGCATTGGCAGCAACAGACATTAAACCTCCAAGAATACCGGTTATATCCAATGTTGATGCTCAGCCACATGCAGATCCTGCCACAATCAAGAAGATATTAGCACGCCAGGTAAGCTACTCAAAACTTCTGTTTCTCCATTGACTATTGAACCCTAAATTAAAAAATTGTAGGTGACTTCTCCTGTTCAATGGGAAACAACCGTGAATACACTTCTAACCAAAGGGCTGAAGAAGGGTTACGAATTAGGACCTGGAAAGGTATAATGTGCTCTGGATGCTTTAATTAGAAATGAAGAGCAACAATAAAACTCATTCTATTATGAACTCTTGAGACCTTGTTTAAGTTTATATGGAATTATTTTGTCAGGTCATTGCTGGCATTGTCAAGAGAATGGACAAGGGCGCTAACATTGAGAATATTGGTGCTTGAAGGGGTAGCCTGAAGTGCCTGAGGCACGAAATCGAGAATATCGGTTCTTGAATGCAGCTATAGAAATTGGTGCATAGGATGGTTCAATTATTGAATACAGGAAACAACACATTTTTTTTTTCTCTTATGAAAACCAGCAGTGAACCAGTGTGAGATTTGTCTGACCATATTCTGTAACTTCAATTTTGAATCAAGAGGAATTGAGATTGAAATAATATTAGTTGTATCCGGACACACTCTCTCTCTCTCTCTTTCTCTCTCTACGAGTATTTGGAATGGCATAAAGCATGAAATGAGGTAACAGCAACTTGGTGAACTTTCATTGAATAGTACTTCTCATTTATCAATTTTTTAGGATGCCCTCTATTTATAAATTGAACATATTTTCATATGAATATCTTAGCAATTTTATTCTGTACAGATTTTGGCTCAATTGGACGGGAAACTATATGTAACGAAAAAATAATAATAATAATAAAAATAAAATAAAAATAAACGGGAATAAAAATAATAATAAACTATATGAATATCTAGGGACATGTAGTTAAGAGGTCAGTCTTCTCAGAAGTTCGAACTAGCATAATCAGTCCAAAACAAAACAAGTTCAATCCAAGCATTCAAAAGTGAGAAAAGAAAAGGAAATCCGTTGTTACAATCAAGACTGCAAGTACTAAAATCTGGCAAATAATTATTAATTATAGCTCTAATTTTGGACAGAAGTTGAAGGGCCGGGCGGTTGCCTCAATCTCCGAAGCTGATTGATCCACTCATCTTCAGGAACTCGACCCGCCCAATCGGGAGCGGATCCTCCGAACGATATCCCTCTCATTGCTTCCCTCACTCGCATCGCATTCTCAGCCGTCAACGGCGCGTTTCTTCGATTCTCATCCTCTCTAAAAGCCCTGAGTATCGCCGAATCAGACGCCTCAGTCACTCTCTCCTCCGCCTCCTCTTCATCGCTGCTGCTGCTCTTCTGCTCCATGTCGCCGTTTATATGAAGAGACGAGATTCCGTTCTCTGCTTCACCTCGAGAATAGCTATGGTATTCTTCATCTGAGTTGCCTTGATCGGAGGAGCCGTCCTCATCATCATCAACATCGATGGCTGAGATTGGCTGATAATGTTGAGGCGCGGCATCAGGATTCGTGTCAGAATCGCTTCCACTGTTGTCTGCAATACGCACCAGGGTGCGGTAGGTGAAGGATATTCCTAGCGAGTTTCTAATACTCCTAATAATGGGATCAAAATTTAAAAAATTAAATAAAATAAATCACCTTCAATGAAATTGGGCCTGGGCGTAGAGAAGGACGTAGCGTTCATTGCTGGAGATCTTTGAAAGTGCCGGACTGCTGGAGAGAGACAAAAAATGTTATGGGAGAGCCAAAAAAAAAAAAGCTAATAAGGCAATCCAACACACTTTGACCGACCCGGGAAAAAGAGAAGAAAAAACATATTGCACCAGCCGGGAATCGAACCCGGGTCTGTACCGTGGCAGGGTACTATTCTACCACTAGACCACTGGTGCTTCTTGCTGACAGAATTCAAGCTCTCGTTTATAAATAATGCAGTGTTAAACATGCAGCCTAGTTCTCTTGTTTCGTTATTTTGAACCACACACATTTGAGCCCGGCATCCTGTGAGAAAGAGAGAGAGAACCGAAGCGGGAAATGGCAATTCCCGTTTTCTGGGATTCATTTTCTCTGTCTCATCCACTCTTTCATTTATCAGTTCGTAATCTATCAAATGGAAATTCAATTCCTAGGAAGAATAAGTGGCTTTGTTTGGCTTCATCACAACTGAGCCCTGTTGGGTTAGCAGATTTTGCTTCGCTTTAATGATTCACTTTTTTGCTTATTTTAAAATTTCAAAGGGTTGATCTTTCTTTTGCCATGTTCATAGATCAGAGGTGTCGTTTTGTGTTGGAACTCATCTCATCCCTCATCCCAACAAGGTAGGCAGTTGCTAATCACTTGTCGTCGGTCCTTAGTCCTATTTATGTAATGCGTTTTTTGCTCTGTAAGTAATATTATAGTATATAATCTTAATCGTTTGATAGATTGAGAGAGGAGGGGAAGATGCGTTCTTTGTGAGCAAGTACAATGGGGGAGTAATTGCTGTTGCTGATGGTGTATCTGGGTAGAAAATCTTGATTCTCTCTATTATTATTTCGCTTTTACTTTCATGTGTGAAGTTTGTGTGTATGCAAGGGACTTGGAATTTGCGTAATATCTGCAACTTTTTGTTTACAATCATTACTCTAATCGGTTACATTGAATTATTGTTATTATTCTGGTTCATTTTGCTTATTAGCAAAAAATTTTCATTTGGTATATGAGCGAAGATCTCAAAATAGAGTTTATGTGAAGCAAAATTATACCAGGTGTTCCATGTTGAAATCTGAGACTGCTCTCTTTCTATTGCAATGGTTGTCAGTTGGGCTGAGCAGAATGTGGATCCTTCATTATTCCCTCAGGAGCTGATGGCTAATGCTTCATGTCTCGTGGGGGATGAGGAGGTAGTGCCATAGTAGCATACAAGGAAAATAATATTTGATTCTATTGATATTTTCTTGTTAATTAACTTCTCTGCAAAGAAAATTCTTGTGATGGGAGTAAGCATCTGTACTTTCTATTTGAATGTTGTATGCTAGAAAGTGGAAACTGTGATGCATCTTTGCTTTTGGCAGGTTAACGATGACCCCAAGATTCTCTTACGGAAAGCACATGCTGCTACTTCCTCCACAGGTTCAGCTACTGTGTAAGTTCATAATGCTTTAAAGGTACCGCCCATAATAGTTTTCAAGAGGAAAATACTTTGACACATAAGTTATCATCATTAACTTCCACTTTCCACTTGCTTAAATAGAATTGTTGCCATGCTGGAGAGGAATGGATTGCTAAAGATTGCCAATGTTGGGGATTGTGGACTAAGGGTTGTCCGTGGAGGTATAGCTGTTTACCCATCTCTTTGTGCATTGTTGTTAATGGTTTTCTGGATTCGTTTTCTTTTATTTGTTTTTCAAAATCAAAGAGCGTTTCTTGCTCAATGACTATACAGGTCAAATGATTTTTTCCACTCCTACTCAGGAACATTATTTTGATTGTCCTTATCAATTAAGCTCAGAAATGGTTGGGCAGACATACCTTGATGCAATGGTATGAAAATTTTTACATCTAGCTTCCTTAGTAAAAGAGAATATAACTCATTTGCTTTTCTTATTTTGGGTTGGATCATTTATCGCTAATCCTACCACGGAAAATTGGTAAGAAGCTTTAATTTTTCATGGGTCAATGAGCTCTACCCATAGCGTCAATTTGACCACTTAACTGTGTTTGATGCTCCTCTGGAGGAGAGAAAATATGGATTTCAGTTTTCATCATCACTATGATTAAAAAATTGGATGATAAAAATAAAGACTAGATAATATAAATAGCATTATAATTTTCTTCACATATAGAATTTTAGGATTTAATCATGATTGTTTTTTTTTTCTTGTGTAGCACACTGAATTAATTGGTTCTGCAAACAAAAAATGCTGATGGTTATCAGACTTGATAGTGGGATTTTGAATTATTAATCATGATAATTTAATGGCTTGTCATCATTTGTTCATCTCCTAAAAAATAGGTTAGCAGTATGGAATTAATGGAGGGAGACACCATTGTGATGGGCTCAGATGGTCTCTTTGACAATGTTTTTGACAATGAGATTGTTTCGACAATTGCTAGATACGATAGTGTAGCTGAGGCTGGTATGTTTCCATAGTTTAATTTATTACAGATTGTAACTCAACTGCTTATCTTCTAACTGAGATTCAATTTCAATGCTAGCAAAGGCATTAGCTAACCTAGCAAGAACTCATGCAATGGACTCAGAATTTGAATCCCCTTATGCACTGGAAGCCAGATCCAAGGTAAAACAACTACTAGAATATAAATTCATCTTTCCACATCCAATAAATGTAACATTTATTTTCTTGATCAAAAAAACGTAACCTGTATTTTAATCTAATGAATATTTCTAAATAGGGTATTGATGTTCCATTTTGGAAGAAAATTCTCGGGATGAAGCTTGCAGGCATGATCTTTTTTCCTGTACATTTATTGTTATACATTTCCCTTGATGCCATGCCTGACCTAAACTCTTTAATTGATAGGTGGAAAGCTCGATGATATTACTGTGATTGTCGGCCAAGTTGTAAGGTCATGAGGAATACAAGGTGAAACTCACTGTTCAGAAGTGAATACATAAAAAAGAAACATAGAAATAAAAGAATATAAAGTTTGCACCATGGTTGTCAAATTCATTTTAATTCTTGAACTGAATTGGTTCTTGATTGTTAAAGTTTGATAATGTTTTATTGATTGCAGGTGTGTTCAAAGTCTACCAAAAATAGATCTGATACCATAAAATTCCACGAAAGATTTTGTAAAGTACTTTATGCAATCTTTGAGACATCTTGAAGTGTAGTCTGATGCCCTTCACCAATCAAATATAAAACCTGGGAAAAAGTATGATAGCTTGAATTGCTTGAGACTTGAGAAATTAACAATGCCTCTCTGCAGATTTCTCCTTTTTTCGAACGGATCTCTCACTCATTAGTATAAAAGGTTGTTAATACTTTTTTTTTCAGCCTTTCTGAACCCTAACGTCAAAGGTGGATTGCTCTTTTGCATAACTTTTATAAATCATCCCTTGATCGACGAAGGCGATAAATCTACCAACTCAAAACACTCAAACACAGACATTTATTTCACTAATGCCAAAATGCAAAATTGGCATTAGAAGTTAAACTCGTAGCTCAGCATTATAATTCTTGTTTCATGGTAAAGTTGAAGTTCATCCTCTTTAAAATTTTTTGAAGCACCAAAACAACATTTTGGTAATAAAACACCCTTACTCCAGCAATCAAACTCAAGGTTCTATAAATTCACTGAGACGATCACAACATTCAGAAGCTTGCTTGAAAATAAGAAGAATCAATAAGAATGAACAATTAGCAAAAACGAACAGCAACTAATCCTTAAATATCCAGGAAAATAATAACTGATGGCTGTAACAGCATACCCCCATCATCATAAAGCCAAAAATTTCTTCCACAGAAAAAATATGGACAGAACTCATATGGGGTTTTGTGCAACCCACAATTTCATAAACAAAAACATTATGCGCTTATAAGATTATCGGACAACAATGTGTACAGAACAGTTACTTCTATCTGACCAATCAATTTGACTACTAATGCCCAATAATAGACGGGTAAGACTGGAAAGTTGATGTTTGTGCGTTGCTTACCATCTCTTGTGTGAAGCTAGATTCTTGTTACTTGTACAGAATTATTTGTGATGCAACTGAAAATTATGAAATGCCCTTTCTTTGCAAGGTTATTCAGGTAACAGTGCCACTGTTACTGTTACCATTGACCTCTTGAAAGAATGCTTTCGAGGCTTCATATGTAGACCAGCAGATTGCAGCAGCAGGTGCATGGAAAAGCATCCTTGGAATCCAACCCCTCATGAGCCCTCTGTACCCATCCTTTTTCACTATTGTTCGAATCACATCACCAATTGAACCACTTTTAAATCTGTCACACCCACAAACACCCTGAAGACAAAGTTATTGTTAATTTACTGTATTTATTCCAAGAATAATAGGATTTCATGAAGCAACTCACAAAATTTTAGGAATTCTACAACCTTAATAAAATTAAGTGTTTATTTTCATTTTTTAGTGGTGTTCCATAAAAAAATGAAGTAAACCTAATCGTTGTGGAAGCATGAAAGGCTCAGGCAATATTATGTTAGCAAAGTCGATGTTTATTCACATAACAAAAGGCAATATTTAGGATGTACATTAAAGAAAAAGTTGCCTTTATGAAGCAAAATCAATATATTTATCAAGTATACCTTCTTATTATTGCATGCACTTTCAATTCAACTCAACTCAACTAAGCCTTTATCCCAAAAAATTTAGGATCGGCTATATGGATTCGCTTTCTCCACTCTAAACGATTTTGGGTTAAATCCTCAAAAATATGTAATGCTTCTAGATCATGTTGTACTACTCTCCTCCAAGTCAATTTAGGTCTACTCCTTTTTTTTCTTTCTATCCTCTAACCTAATGTGCTCTACTTGTCTAACTGTAGCCTCCATATGTCTACGCTTCACATGATTAAACCACCTCAATCTTCCTTTTCTCAACTTATTTACAATTGGCAACACTCCTACATTTTCTCTAATACTCTCATTACGGACTTTATCTAGTCTAGTATGGCCACTCATCCACCTTAACATTCTCATATCTGCAACTCTTATCTTAGACGCATACGACTCTTTCAGTGCCCAACACTCACTACCATATAACATAGCCGGTCGTATGGCTGTACGGTAAAATTTTCCTTTCAACTTATTGGGAATCTTACGATCACATAAAACTCCCGTGGCACGTCTCCACTTCAACCATACGGCTTTAATCCTATGACTAACATCCTCCTCACATCCCCCCATCTACTTGAAGGACTGAGCCTAGATATTTAAAGTGATTATTTTGGGACAGTACAACTCCATTCAAACTAACTTATTCCCTATCATCCGTTTGGCCTTCACTGAACTTGCAATGCATGTATTCTGTCTTCGTTCTACTTAACTTAAAACCCTTTGACTTTAGAGTACTTCTCCAAAGCTCTAGCTTTCGATTGACTCCTTCTCGTGTCTCATCTATCAGAACAATATCATCCGCAAACATCATGCACCAAAGAATACTCTCTTGTATATGTTTTGTCAATTCATTTAAAACTAATGTAAAAAGGTAAGGGCTTATGACTGATCCTTGGTGTAATCCAATTGAGATCGGAAAATCTCTTGTGTCCCCTCCCACTGTATGCACAATAGTAGTTGCTCCTTCATACATATCTTTCAACACTTGTATGTACCTAATAGATACCATTTTTTGTTCTAACACATTCCATAAGATATCTCCTGGAACACTATCATAAGCCTTCTCCAAATCAACAAAAACCATGTGTAGATCTTTCTTCACATCTCTATATTTCTCCATCAAGCTTCTAATGAGAAAGATCGCTTCCATAATTGAACAACCGGGCATGAAACCAAAATGATTGAGAGAGAGAGAAGTATCATGACGTAGTCGATGCTCCACAACTCTCTCCCACAACTTCATAGTATGATTCATGAGTTTAATTCCCCTATTGTTTGAGCAACTCTGTATGTCTCCCTTATTTTTAAAAATAGGTACCAAAATACTCCTCCATTCATTAGGCATTTTCTTTGAGTTTAGAATCTTATTAAATAATTTAGTTAACCATACCACTCCCATATCTCCCAAACACTTCCATACTTCAATTGGTATTTCATCGGGTCCACAGGTTTTACTCACTTTCATTCTCTTAAGTGCTTCCTTTACTTCTAAAGATCTAA